>NW_016805189.1:1589215-1596038 GCF_001698545.2 Rhinopithecus bieti | reverse complement strand
ATTATTTATATCTTATACACTAAAATATTAATATTTTAGTGTAAATTTTATCTATGAAGTAAACAATTTGAAAAGCTAAATATAGAGTCTCATTTAGAATATATGGATTATACCTCATGTGTAATTTTGTATTCAGCTCTTTACACTTCACATTATGTTGTGTTTCCCAAGTCATTAAATATTCTTCTAAGTAACCAGAATAGATCAGCAATAGTTCACTTAACAGTGAACAAACTGCATTAAAACCAGCCAGAGCCTTACCAAAGAGCTGATGCTATGAATACCAGTCATAGCTTAGTTGCTGTTCCATATGTTAATTTAATTTGACAGAGTAAGAGTCTTTGAAGTCCTAATTCTCTTTTGCATCCAATAAACCAGTTTTATAGTGCGTGAACTTTTAGACATCAGCCTGCAGCTAAACTCATGTCGGGAAGTTGCCATGAGGTCACACATAACAATGGCTGGAGGGGTGTTCCTTTGGAAGTCTTGTGGGAGAGGTGAGGGGACTGTCAGGGGTCACGTGGGGGGTCAGTGCCTCTGATGATAGCATCTTATCGGCATACAGATTAGTTACCATTTTATGTGAGCTCTTGAAGGTTGATTTCTACAGAAATGGGTCCACAGTAGCCCAGCAACATTCATTAATAAGTGTTTAGGTACATCTTTGTGTTTATTCATGTTCTCTGTAGCTTTAGAAGGAAAAAGCTAAGCACAAGTGTCTTGCTAGTATGTTGTTTCACTTCCCATACTTCAGCGAGAAGGTGACTCTCTAGTCTTCCCTACCATCAGCATTTAGAATCTGGGTGGTGAGTTAGTTCAACTCATAGAATACTCTTGGGGATATTTTTGTTTGATGCTGATTAGGGCTGGTGGTACCCACTAGAAGGGTAGAAGCGAAAAGAAACAGGGTCTTAGGGAAGAAGATCGTAAAGAAAGAGATTAAAAATAACAAATTATGCTGAACATTAAGTTCTGTAGAGTAAGGATTTTAAGGTTTTTTTTATTATTCTTTGTTTAGATTGTACGTTCTTTGAGGGCAGAAATCATGCTTATAAGATATTACAAGTTTAGCAGCTGATGTTTTTGTCTAATAGTTATTCTGGAGGTTCAGCATCAAATATAGTGTCATAATTGCTACAAACATTAAAGATCAAGACCCTGCGGAAATGGATTTCTTTTCCAATTACTGATCACCTCCAGTGTGCCAGGACCTGTGCAAGGCTAGCATTTGACTGCAAAGGTGTATGGGCATTCCCTGTAGCTGAAAACGAGTGGGAGCCAAGCATGTGAACTGTTAACTTCAATAAAAAGGGGTTACCAGGTGCGGTGGCTTACGCCTGTAATCCCAGCACTTCGAGAGGCTGAGGCAGGCAGATCACGAGGTCAGGAGTTTGAGACCAGCCTGGCCAACATGGTGAAACCCCGTCTCTACCAAAAAAAAAAAAAAAAAATACAAAAATGAGCCAGGTGTGGTGACGCGTGCCTGTAATCCCAGCTACTCACGAGGCTGAGGCAGGAGAATTGCTTGAACCAGGGAGGCAGAGTTTGCAGGGAATCGAGATCACACCACTGTACTACAGCCTGGGCAACAGAGTGAGGGACTCCGTCTCAAAAAAAAAAAGCGGGGGTGGGGAGGTAAAGTGCTCTGATGGAGTCATATGCTGAGAGTTCTGGGCCTCTCAGTGTTTGTCCAAAGTTAGGGGATCACTCAATGATCAATTAACTAGCATGAAAGAGCAATTCAGAGAGGAGTCTGTGCCCCTCTTTGGAAGGACCTGGGAGGCCTGTTCTTTGGGGAGTTCTTCATCAATAACAGTGATTTGAGAATAGAGAACCAAAAGATAAAGTGGCCACTTACAAGGCACACAAGCCAACATTTAGGGAAATTGGTGATTAACAGGAAATTATTGGACAAGTGCTTAATATTTCCAGTAAGGATGTTTCTAGGTAACAATCCTGTTGTGGCCGCGTGGTTCTGGGAAGTGGTAGACATGGGATTAAGCAGCTGCACTGGATAGTAATGATGTAATTAGGTTTCCAACATAATTTCCAGTCCTTCTACTGCTTCTGGGTGGTTTCAACGACTGTGTGACCTGAGTTTCATTTTGGCAGTCCATTTCAGCTGTACCGTTGCTTTTCAGCCATTACAAAGGTAGCTTGACTGCCTCTTTACACTTAATTACTGAAATCTGTGTTCTTTAAATAAAATTGAGATATCCATAGAGTCTGCCAATTAAGCATTTAGGGGAAACCACACACTCTTTGTGGAGAAAAGAAGGTCAAATTAGACAATCAAGTGGACCAAGAATTTGCCTAAGTTTGGTATAATTTTGTTGAAGATTAGCTTATTTTCATGGTGAGTTATGGTGTTGCATGGAAAGCACACTTTACATTACTCGTACCTGACTGTCAAACAGCCATTACATGTGAAGGGCAGCCTGTATACAGGCTGGGTTTCCCCTTCCCACTTGGGAACAGGCACGGGGAACTGTTGGCATGAGTCGTTCTCCTTAGCTCGGCATATCTCACACATGTATTGTAGTTCTATTCTCCAGTCTGTCTGTTCTACTCGGTGTGATTTCTTATTCATACATTCCAATATCTCTAGATTTTTCCTCATCTCTTCAGAGTCTCATTCACTTGTCTTCTAGATATTTCCTTTCACATCCTTTCCTTTTTTTCTTTTGCTTTTCTTTTTATTATTAACCTTTTTACAATTTCAAAATGAGCTACATATGTCTCCAGTTGTTGCTGGGAAGTATTGGTACTTTCTTCGTTTATCCACAGCTATTTTAGTGCACCATGTTAAAATTATTTGTTTATGCATCTATTTCTTCCTTGAAGGAAGTTTCATCTTTAACATCTTCCTTGGCATCTAATGGGGACTTCATAGATGCCTATGTTTTTAACCATTGTAATTGTAGTAAGTAAGTTTATTCTGCTTTCCCGATAGTCAATTCACAAGCACACTTTTGCAACCCAACTCCCATATAGATTGAGGAGTTTCTGCAATGTGGTCAACTACGGCAAAAGGCTTTTTTTGTTACAAAACTCTAATCTTGATCCACTTTGACCCCACCTGAATTCCACTATAATTACCTTTACAACATATATCCTACCATCATCTTAAAAAGGCTTACTTCTGAACACATCCGCTGGCAGAAGATTTGTTTTGCCTTCTTTTCTAGGAAATTGTAGCTTAGCCAACTATGAGACTGTCTGACTTTAATTTTTCTTACTTTCTAACTGTTGATCTAACTTTTAAAAAGTAAATAGATTACCTTTAATTTGCTTATTATGCTCAATAATCACAGATTAGCAATGTAATAATTTTAATAACAGAAAGTACATCTAAATCTCTACTGTTTGTATGTAAGTCCCATACCTGGGAGCCACAATACTTTCAAAAGTGCACATCAAAGTAATTGTTTTGTCTGGCGCCAGCACAAATTTCTGCTAGGACCTGCCCCATTTAATATAAATTATATTACCTGTGGAATTTAAAAGGATGTAAGGTNTCTCCTGCCTCAGCCTCTCAGGTAGCTGGGACTACAGGCGCCCGCCGCCATTCCCCGCTTTTTTTTTTTTTTTTTTTTTTTATCTCCGATTTATTTCTATAATGTGGAATATTTAGCATCCCTAATTTCCATTTAATCATTTTACAGGCATATTTTGAATTTTTCAGTCATAAGGAAGACAAAGTTAGAAATCCTATTATTCTCTCAGGCTAACTTGAGAATGAAAAATATCTAAAGCTAGGGGTGAAGTGGGAAATAGATGCCATTATCTGAAGGAGTCTATTTAGAAACCAACTAACCAACAAACAAAAAAAGGGATGATGAAGAAAAATAGGGAGTTTTGACCTAATTTAACCAAAAACCATCAAGCTTCAAACCTGATATCTTTGCCTCTTTTTTGCCTGTATAGATGTGAATGTAGGAACAGCACATCCACAGGCATGAATATGGAGATATAACCTCATCTCTGTAAATCCATTGAACACAATTTTATCCCCAGCTTAGAGGACCAAGATGTTATATTTTAAGCCTGTGGAGGAAAACACATGCAAAACCAGCTGTTCAGGTGGAGAACTCTGGCTTCCACATTCACACCCTCAGTGACCAATTGGGCTCACGTAGTCCTCTCTTAGGAGATGGCTGCATGCATAACATCTTGGATGTTGAATGTACAGAACACTTTCACTAGGACCAGTAAAAAGGGCAAATAAAGCTAACTGCACAAAAGATGATATGTTGAAAAGAGGCAGAGAGGAAGGAAGGAGAGAGAGCATATACTAGAAAAAAAAACTAGAGGAGCTAAAGACCAAAGCAATGAAGACGAGGCTCCTGTCCTCCTCCCCTCTTTGTGTTCCAGGTGGTTCTTACACTCATTTTTACTCAGCCACAGCTGAAAACATGCTTCTTTCTCTGCCCTTAGTCAAGGGAAGGGGCTTCTGCTCAGCCTCTTAATGAAGTCATTGCCTAACCATTCTCATGAAACAGGTCCCCATCATCAAGAGGAGATGCCTTCTCCAGGTCTTTTTCTTTTTTGTTCTATAATCCGAGTATTCTCTCAAAGACTAGCATTGCAGTCATGAACACTAGTCACTGTTGACCAAGATACTGCATTAAATCTTTTATGTCTTACTTAAAAATCTTTACATCGTACTCACTCCTCATGCCTACAACATACGCTCTATTGTCCCAATTTTATAGATTATTGAGTAAGATGTTCTGTATCTTTAGCCATGAATATAAACACATGTAGTTGATCATTCTACATAAGATTTTGCTGTTTTTCCTTTGCTCCTGCATGCATTTCTCCCTGTTCAGTGTCTGTGGTCCCTGAGTTTTCATGACATCTTCTGGTAGGAACTTGGGGTACTAGATCCTCAGACACTTTTTACAGTTTTCTCCTTTTTTTATTTTTAAAACATCTTATTAGTTCTTGGAGTACTGTCCAACTTTAACTGAAATGCGCATCTCCATGGTTTTCTTTTCGTTTCTTATATGTTTCCTTTTGTCTTATTAAAAAAAGGGGGGGGCTAAATACCCTTTGTTCCAAAGGTTGACTGAATTCAAAGGCTCAAATTCAAGTTTTTGAACTGTATAGACAGGTTAGTAGCAATTAGTAGTTGTTGAATGCCAGTGGTAGAGAGAGCTGGTGTTTAGCTTCCCTCCACCCCATTCTCCTATTCACCTTAGTCCTTTCAGCATCAGAGCCCCCACAGATTCTGCAGCAATGGACAAGATCTTCAAGAGGAACAATATTAAGAAATAAGGCTTCAGATACGCAGAGGACATTTTCTAATCTTAAAAGCTGATATCGAACAATAGAACTATTTATTTCAAAACGACACTCCGTATATCCAACTCAGTTGATATACTTTGATGACTTACATTAGCATTTAAGGAACAAGCAAATTTTAGAAGATGCCTCTAGATTCAAGTGTTGGAGGCAGGGAGCAGCTGGTCTTTGTTGTTAGAAAAATAGATATTCAAAGATTGGGATAACAGATGAACCATCTCTACCACTTGACTTTAAAGTTAGCTTTTAGATAAGAAGACAGCTTAATAATGGGCTGGTGGTTGAGAGGATCATCCTTCTAAAAACCTTAATATGCTTTCAGTCTTCCCCGGAAACAGGTGATAGGGTAGTTAGCATCCACATCCTCTGCTCAACAGAGCAGCTTCTCTGCTGGCACATTGCTTGGCAGGATCCCAAGGAAAGCTGTGTGATGACAGCAAGATTAAGATCCAGGAAGCAAGGCCCGGTCATATGCTCTAAGTTGTCCATTTCTTCTATTCCCTTAGCATGTTCGATTCCACGAACACGGCTTATTCCAAAAGCCAATCCTCCTAATGAGCACTCAGTCATTAGAATTTTCATCAATACCAAACAGCATTACATTTGGGATCCCTTTTGGTCTTTCTTGTCATACCCGAGATGATGAGACCCTTTATACTCTAAGTGCCCCTTATGCACACACAGAGCCAGGGCATCCGTGTAGAAATAAGAACTTACCATGGTAAATGGTCAGTACTGTTGAATCTCCAGGATGTGGGGTTCACCAGATTTAACTGTATGTTTACTAACAATTCCATTCTAAAAATTATGTTACAAGCATGGCCAAACAGAAATGAAACTATGATAGTGGCATCTCTGTACTAAAAGTCTACTCTCTATGGATCTGGCTATATCTACACTTATAGATAATACGTTGTATGGAAGTTCTAGTGTCAGAACTTCAGGCTGGTGATCCCTGATTTAGATACTATATTAACTATATCTTTCCACTAATCTTTCTGTTTATGTTCTCTTTACAATCCCCAAACACCCAATAGTTTGCAACCCTTACCACACTTCACAGAATGATTCTTCAGGTAAATAATAAATATGAAAGTTTTAAATTTATGCATATTATTTTGGTAAGCTAATCAAATTTTTTATGTTAAAGTGAACTTGATATATTTTTATATTCTGTCATTTATTTCTTCATTAAGTGCACAGCTTTAAAAATTTTCAGTGCTGGCCGGGCGCGGTGGCTCACGCCTGTAATCCCAGCACTTTGGGAGGCCGAGACGGGCGGATCACAAGGTCAGGAGATCGAGACCATCCTGGCTAACACGGTGAAACCCCGTCTCTACTAAAAAATACAAAAAAACTAGCCGGGCGAGGTGGCGAATGCCTGCGGTCCCAGCTACTCAGGAGGCTGAGGCAGGAGAATGGCCTGAACCCAGGAGGCGGAGCTTGCAGTGAGCTGAGATCTGGCCACTGCACTCCAGCCTGGGCGACAGAGCAAGACTCCATCTCAAAAAAAAAA
>NW_016805189.1:1538011-1588936 GCF_001698545.2 Rhinopithecus bieti | reverse complement strand
TTTTCTGTGCTGCAAAATAGGCCAAAAGTGTGACCTCATGTATTTTAAATTTAAATAAATGAATGAATGAATAGACAAATGAAAGAAATAATGTCCCCTGGGAGCAGTCTTCAAAGTGGGCCTCAGCAGAATAAAGAACAAAAGCTTCTGGACCTTGCTTTCTGCTCTGTCTAGAACCCTTCTGAAACTCATTTCCTCTGATCTGTAGAGTGGCAGGGGAGTCCTGGATACTTGAGTCCTTTGCATTGTCTTGTTCATGCTGAATTATCAGTTTTATTTAGCAGTTATAAGTGATTCACATTGAAGTTAAAGGAACAACCTGAGGAGGTGTTGTTCACAGACAGCCAACCCTCAGAATGTGTTTGAAAACATAGATTATGATTCTGGAAAGAATCCTGGATTTGGAATCTCTTCCTGGATTTAATGTCAAGCCATAGCTCCATCAGCTATTTACTGGATGAGTCCCTCTTCGTCTGTGGCCCACAGTTTTCACAAGTCTAAACTGTGGATTGTCATAGGATGATCATGCCGAATGGGGCATTTTAGTTTCCAAAATGAGAACATTGTTCATCTATATAAATATAAAGTTAAAAAAGAAGCTGTTTTAAGGATGACAAAAACTCTCAAAGCAGTCCTTTAGCACTTCTATGTCCCTGCTCTGAGGCAGGACCACTCTTAAATTCTTCCATTCAGATAAAAAGTCTATATTGTTTGAAAATACCTTCAGAGGAGATGTGGTAGGAATTTACTCCACAAGCACAGTTACACTAGACATTATTAATTAATTACTTATAATCATGAGTCTCTTGTTTTCTGTATAGTTCTCCATCCAACAGTTCTTCAGTTCCACCATTCCTTCTGCCATTTTGTACCATTCTGTAGCAGTTTGCCTCTCCTTCCTTTTTTCTGGTCAACTCCTTCAGTGATCTTCCCCATTTTAAACAAACTTCACTGCTCCGCTCTTCTCCGGGGTCAGTCATCTTGACTTCTGCATAGGAAGAAGATTCCACAGTCTTCCTCAGCCACTGAGTCAAATAAGTGCAATCTTGCTGGTAAGGAAACTTGCTGTCTTGTTGCAGTTGAAGCCCATTTCCTATTCTTCTTCAGAGCCCGTTTCAAAACAGCTGGTTACCATCCTTTAGGTTAGTCCTTCCTAGACAGTACTTCAAAAACATTATATCACTTTTCAGTCTTTTTTGTCAAGCATGAGTTATAGAACTTCCTTTAACTTTTTCTCATAAGGCGTATTATTCAGCCTTTTAATAAGCAGCAGGGTGTAATTGAAAGAATATGGGCTTTGTAGTTAGACCTAGGTTTGAATCTGGGCTGTGTTACTCACTAAGCTGTTTGACCTCACTCAGAGCTCATGACTTCTGAACATAAGTTCCCTCATCTGTCAGGTGGAGTTCATGGGACCTGTCTCACAGGGTTCTCATCACAGCTGATGTGTGTGGTGTTCCTGATGTGTCATCAGTGCTCTAAAAAGTGTTGGTTACCCTTCCTCTTCCCTTTCGTTGTACTCTTCTCTACATCAGGTCACTATTTTCTGGCACTTATGGAGCCTAGGATTGAACACAATGTTGATCATTTGAAATAATTATCTTTATTCATCCCCCCGCAACATGCTTTTTAAAAAATGTCTTGGTTGTTTGTTGTTGTTATTGTTTTTTGAGAGGGAGTCTTGTTTTCGTTGCCCAGGCTAGAGTGCAGTGGCACGGTCTCAGCTTATTGCAACCTCTGTCTCCCAGGTTCAAGCAATTCTCCTGCCTCAGGCTCCTGAGTAGCTGGGATTACAGGCACCCACAACCACACCCTGCTAATTTTTGTATTTTTAATAGAGATGGGGTTTCACCTTGTTGGCCAGGGTGGTCTCGAACTCCTGACCTCAGGTGAGCCACCCACCTCGGTCTCCCAAAGTGCTGGGAATACAGACGTGAGCCATCGCACCTGGTCTAAAAAATGTCTATTAGTGTTTCATCACTAGATCTGTTCTGAGGTATTCATGCCATACGCCCCACCCTGATGTCGTATCCACGGGACAATCTACTGCCAAGAACCAGCTTCAAGAAGAAAACATCTCTGGGAAACAGTATCAAAAGAAGTCACTTAATTGTCATTGGAGGAGTCCAGGGTAGCTCTTGATCTTATTTTCACCTTGAGGAACTGTCCATTACATCTATGAACCTTATGTGTGGCTTTCTTCATATAGAAACCAATCGGGTGTCCTTCAGATCATTTCAAAACACTCGGTTATTCTTTCTTAGGTTTCCAACTGAAGTCTGCATCCCAAGATGCAGTTTCAGTGCCATTCCATATGGCACCCTTGTGCAAATTTGAAAAAGGTACTCACTCTGGGCACATGCAGAGCCTAGAGGGGGACAGCTTAGAGAGTAGAGGGTGGGCTGAACTCTAGTCACTCTTGTACAGTACACTCTTGTACACCTTTTTGCAGAAATCACAGTGTGGCTCTGGTGTGGTTTGATTTCATAAAACAGATACTTAAAAAGTATTCACTGTTTCTGTCTCTTCAGTGCCCATGTAATATCACATGACCTTCCTTTCTCATTCCATTGGTCTTTTCCTGTATCTTTTATCTTCTGTGCAGTTTGTCAGTAACATTTCATTCCCAGCTTCAGATGGGCTGCCATGACTCCTACCAGTTCCAGCTATTTCTTTGGATGCACCTTTGAATGCCTGTCTTGACTTACACTTTTGTGTGTGTGTGTGTGGAATTACTCTTTGGGTTTAAATTTTGGGCATTTGGATATTAACCCAAATAGATTTTGCCAAAAATTTCATTCTATTAACAGATTCTTGGTAATAGCAAATTGGCAAAATCTAGATAGTTAATTCATATTAACTTTACTTCCCCCTCTTCTCTACCACGCCTCTAGAGATGACTTAACTGAGCATCTAAATGACCTAACCCAGGGTGCTGGAGGGAAAGGGGTAATGGGTAACCATCAGTCTTAGATAATCTACACACTAATAACCTTCAAAGGAGGTGAGAGTCCAGTCGTTTTAAGAGGAATACCGTGCTGTCATCCTTGCCAGAAAAGAAGATCCTTTTATACTAGGCCCACAACTTTGGACAAGTCCCCCATAGAACAGTGAGGGAGTACGGTGGACCATTACATTTTCCAGGGCTCAGCCAAATTGATTCTGGTGGTCAATGAAGCTGCAAGTCTCAGGAAGCTGGTCCCATGTTCAGTAACTGATAGGTATTCTTACATTCATCTCAAGGGGGTAGAAGAATACTTTAATATAAAAAAATGTGTAAAAAGGGATGAAGATTAAGAAGTGGAAAACTTGAAGTTAAGCCAGAGGCAAAATTTCCTGACAGCATGATGTACTGGACTGCAGATAGGTCTTTTGATGGATATGCTTGCAATTCCATTGTTAAATTAATCTTGTCTGCATTTTTCCGCATTTATTTCTAATGTGTCTGCTAGGCCAGTACCTCCCTGGGAACATAATATAAAAACAACTATTAAGTAAATAGAAAAGCTTAAACAATACGCATATAACTCCAGCTTGAAGCATTTTTTTAATGCTCTATAAATCACTAGAAAACACGTGACAGGAACTATTCCTGATCGGTCTTAGGATGTGCAGCATATCCCAAGAAAGTTTTCCTGTTTATTACTTTTTTGAGTGTATTAATTTATGTTTTTTGACTTTGAGATAGTTAATATCCAGAAGAGTTATTTGGCTATGGAAATAGCCTTGAAGGCTTAGGTCTGGGAAAATAATAGAGAGAAAGAGTTAGTAGGGCTTAGTAGAAGAATTGAGGGAAGGATGCAGGGAAAAGTGGACAACAAATAGAAAGAGGAAGCTGGTGAAGGCAGACCTTGGTAGCTGGGGCAGCGGCACTTGGGCCGCTCCCGGTGAGTTAGCCCGCAGAGGCGCCTTTGGGCGGCGAGAGAATAAAATCTGGTTTTGACATGTTTATTTTATATGGCAATGAAATGTCTAGCCTATATATTTTGTAGACATTGAGAAATAAGGGACTGAAAAGAGGAAGAAGGGTCAGGGCTGAAGATGGGGATCTGGGGCTCATCTGAGTATAGGTGGTAATTGAATCCTTATGGCTGCACTAAGGGAATAAGTAGAGAAGGAAAAGATGAGCTAGGAACCCCTGGCTGAGCCCTGGGGGCACTAAGTGGTAACGCATGTAGGGAGGGGGAGAAGTTAAAAGAAGGAAGAAAAAGCAGACAGAAATATCTGAGGAGTCCCAGGGCCTAAGGTCCCTGCCACTGAGGCCGTGAGAATGTTGAGAAGGCAACAGAGATCCCTGGAACGGGGGAGTCGCTAAGAAGTTCAGTTAGAAGCCATGGTGTTTGACAGCTTCCATAAAAGCAAATGACAAAAGCTAGGACTGCAGAGAGGTGAAACCAAGGCCGAATCTGGGTCTGGTCTGGATAGTTTCCTCCATGCTCTCTAGTACAGAGCTTTATAAGATAGTGTTGGTTTAACGAATGAGGGAAGGAATGAGTGAATGAATGAATCAAGCAAGTAAGCAGATATAGAAACATGGGCGTTTTCATAAAGCAGAGTACTCAGCAGTGCCTGTGAGCATCACTGACAGGCCAAACACATAAAACAGGCAGAAGGGAGAACAGGAATTGAGAAAAAGAAGGACAAGGAAGAGACGGAAGGGGAAAGGAAAGAGCAGTAAGGACTGAAGAAGGCCGGGGTTTCCTGGAGTGTGCAATTATGGAGCCCTAGATCTGTGGGTTTGGCCCTTACTTTGTTCGTATCTCTAGTTGTTTCTTTGACATTCATCTTGTCTCTGCGATGAAACTTTAAGTTTCTTAGCAAAGACAAGAACTACTGTTGTGTATCTCTTTAGTAACTAATACAATTCTATAAGCATTTACTTTATACTTGATAACAGGTAGAGAGAAAGAAAGCATGTTTTCAGTAATTTCTAAAAAATGAAGAATTATCTAGAAATTTAGTCAGTTAAAACGTCCAGTTTTGATAAGTCAAACTAAAACATCCATTCTTCATTCAGAAGAGGCTTTAAACTTGGATTTTCTAAGTAATTTACTCAAACCCCTGTCTTGTCTCTCAAAGACCCTCTTGTGAAATGCCCTTGTGAAGTGCTTGTGAAATGGCCTTCTGACTTAACTCCACAAAATGTCCTTCCTAATCTTAGCAAAATGAAGAAATGGGTCGAAATGATTTGAAATATGCTTCTCTATCTTTTCCTTCACCTCTTTTTGGTTCCATTTTCGTAAGAGTACCTGTCAGCATTTGCAGATGAATTAAAGGCAGTGTCGTTCTGGAGGGAAATCACATGTTCCTTTGATTTTGTGATGGAAGGACTTATAAAGAGAAGTGGAGCTTGGTTAGAAAGGAGAAATGTGCACATGGGAAACGAAAGCAGGGCTGGTGAGAAAACTTGGTGGTGGCGTTTAATTAATTTTGATACTGGGAAATAGTTATGTAGTTAATCTATAAGATTTTTTATGCTGAATGCTTGGAAAATTTCAACTTTTTTATTTTCAACCACTTTGTATGCAGTGATGGCATAAATAAGAAAAATGGCCCTTGAAAACATCAAAAATGTAATTTTCACCTTCTTATGCTTTAAAAACACCTAAATGCACTTTTCTCAAACTTTTAAGAAAAGAAACAAAACTCAGATTTTGGTAAAGATCAAGATGAATGGTGTTGACAAATTTCAGGAGGCTGGAGACTCCGAAAATAGTCTTATGGATGACATCTGTATGTAACTTTAAAATGCTCTACCACAGATGCTCCTATAAGGGCAACAGAGAAATAGCTGGAAAAGGTAACAATGTTACTTATTTTATTAAATATGTAAGAATTGTTTGCATCCATTTCCTGGCAGTACTTCCTATTTTTAGGAGTGAGATCAACGATGTTGTAGAGGTAGAGATACCAGTGGGCTGACTGCAATTTTCAAAGCACCTTGAGATGTAAAAAAAATGTTTCTGCAGGAGGGAAGGGGTACAGTTCTGGTAAATCTCTCAGCAGGATGAAAAAGAAAAGGGTCTAGACAGTCTTGTTTCATCTGATAGAATTTTCCCACGGAAGATGGGCAAACCTCAGATAAGAACATTTATCAGACCTCACACATTTTATAGCCACATCCCTTTGGGAACATTACACAGCATAGACTCGCTAAGTCCTGAAAATGGAAGACAGAAAGCACTATAAAAAATATGGACTGGCGCCCTGAGAAACCAGTCTTTATTACTCACCCTAACATATACATTAGGCATTTTGGTGTACTTGTTAAATGATACATAAGACTGTATCACTAATGAAAATACAGCAGTAGTCCATGAGCTCTTGGCTCAAAAGAAAGCAAAAGTAAATTAAGCAAAATACCTAATTTTTAAAAAAAAATGGTAGTGGTCCTATTGGAAAACCAAATATATGCTGACCCACTTTTCCTATTCTGCTCTTGTCTGATTTTCATAACAATGGGTGAATGCAGAGGAGCCTTGAGCAGGATTGCAGAAAGCAGGTACCTATAGTCCATTAATCCCAAACTTCAGAAGCAAGAGCAAGTAAGCTGGCAACCTAGGAGATGCTTTAGTAGTAAGGGCAGGTGTTGCCAGGGCAGATTTTTGCCAATGAAATAAGAATTTAAGCAAAATGTTAAATTCATTTAATGTTATTTCAAAGGCTAATCTAATAATTCTTAAACATTTATGTAAATCTGCCATTTTCTCAACTCTGGAAGACAGATAAAGAGAACCACGTGGGAAGATATAGCATGTTCTATTACTTGCCATTCAATTGATAAGAATTACAATGTCTGTGAATTCATCAATACCACTGAAAGACATGCAGTGGAATCAAATAGGTGGCAGAATAGGTATATGAATAGCATAATAGAACAAATCTTTCACCAGATGGTGTTCAGATTTGCTGTTTATTTGTGGCTTATTTAATATTATCCTGCTTTTCCTCAATCCACAAAGGATTCAAAGCGTCTTACAAAGAACACCGTGGGCCTCAGGCAACCAGCTTTTAATGACCAAAAATGAACTCTTAAGTCCATGACATTTAGTAATTTGTTACTTTTCTTGGGCACAAAGTTGAATTCTGGCTCCAGGAAGCTGATGTTTGGGAGAAAATCATTTAGTTGTGGATGAAGTGAGCCAACACGTAGCCGGTAGTCCCAATGTGACTTATTTGTTTCCTAATTTGAGTTTACATAGTAACTGTCTTAAAGAAACAAAACCCTTTTTTAGTGATGGGGGAGTTCTTTGTGAAAATAGCCATGAAGTGAGAGATGAGTCCTGGGTAGAAGCTGGAAAGGGAGTTAACTTGCGGTATGAGGATGTGCACAGGAAACGCTTGCCTCTAGATAGTAATACAGTTTCAGGAGAAATCTCCAAACCTGAGTGAACTGTTTCCTGGATTCTCAAGTTTAGAGACTGTGAATCTGGGGCTTGCCAAGTCCTCAAAACATCAAGGGCCTACTAAAATATAATAGAAAATCTAGAAAAAAAGATAAAAAGACAAGGAACATGTAGATTTGTTTAGAATGTGTACTTTAAATGCAATTCTCCTATTACCAATTGATATGGTTTGCCTGTGTCCCCACCCAAATGTCAACTCGAATTGTATCTCCCAGAATTCCCATGTGTTGTGAGAGGGACTCAGCGGGAGGTAATTGAATCATGGGGGCCAGTCTTTCCTGTGCTATTCTCATGATAGTGAATAAGTCTCACAAGAGCTGATTGGTCTATCAGGGGTTTTCACTTTCACTTCTTCCTCATTTTCTCTTGCTACTGCCATGTAAGAAGTGCCTTTCGCCTCCTGCCATGATTCTGAGTCCTCCCCAGCCATGTGGAACTGAAAGTCTAATTAAACCTCTTTTTCTTCCCAGTCTCGGGTATATCCTTATCAGCAGCATGAAAAGAGACTAATACAGTAAATTGGTACTAGGAGAGTGGGGCATTCTTGAAAAGATACTTGAAAATGTGGAAGTGACTTTGGAACTGGGCAACAGGCAGAGACTGGAACAGTTTGAAGGGCTCACAAGAAGACAAGAAAATGTGGGAATGTTTGGAACTTCCTAGAGACTTGTTGAATAGCTTTGCCCAAAGTGCTGATAGTGATATGGACAATAAAATCCAGGTTGAGGTGGTCTTAGATGGAGATGAGGACCTTGTTGGGAACTGGAGCAAAGGTGACTTTTGTTATATTTAAGCAAAGAGACTGGTGGCATTTTGCTACTGCCCTAGAGAATCGTGGAACTTTGAACTTGAGAGAGATGATTTAGAGTATCTGGGAGAAGAAATTTCTAAGCAGCAAAGCATTCAAGAGGTGACTGGGGCACTGTTAAAGGCATTCAGCTTTATAAGGGAAGCAGAGCATAAAAGTTTGGAAGATTTGCAACCTGACTATGTGATAGAAAAGAAAAATCTCATTTTCTGAGGAGAAATTCAAGCCAGCTGCAGAAATTTGCATAAGTAGCAAGAAGCCTAATGTGAATCCCCAAGACCATGGGGAAAATGTCTCCAGGCCATGTCAGAGACCTTCACGGCAGCCCCTCCCATCACAGGCCTGGAGGTCCAGGAGGAAAAAGTGGTTTTGTGGGCCAGGCCCAGGGTCCCCATGCTATGTGCAGCCTAGGGACTTGGTGCCCTGTGTCCCAGCAGCTCCAGCTGTGGCTGCAAGGAACCAATGTACAGCTTGGACTGTGGCTTTGGAGAGTGGAAGCCCCAAGCCTTGGCAGCTTCCATGTGGTGTTGAACCTGTGGGTGCACAGAAGTCAAGAACTGAGGTTTGCCAACCTCCACCTAAATTTCAGAAGATGTATGAAAATGCCTGGATGCCCAGGCAGAAGTTTGCTGCAGGGAAGGGCTCTCATGAAGAGCCTCTGGTAGGGCCATGGGGAAGGGAAATGTGGGGTCAGAGCCCCCACACACAGTCCCTACTGGGCCACTGCCTAGTGAAGCTGTGTGAAGAAGGGCCACCATCCCCCAGACCCCAGAATGGTAGATCGACTGACAGCTTCCACCACGTGTCTGGAAAAGCCACAGACACTCAACACCAGCCCGTGAAAGCAGCCAGGAGGGAGGCTGTATCCAGCAAAGCCATGG
The DNA here is from genome assembly GCF_001698545.2 of Rhinopithecus bieti. NCBI lineage: Eukaryota > Metazoa > Chordata > Mammalia > Primates > Cercopithecidae > Rhinopithecus > Rhinopithecus bieti. The sequence goes on along the minus strand of NW_016805189.1, from coordinate 1,579,841 downwards.
GGGTGGAGCTGCCTAAGACCATGGGAACCAACCTCTTACATCAGTATGACCTGGATGTGAGACCTGGAGTCAAAGGAGATCATTTTGGAGCTTTAAAATGTGACTGCCCCACCGGATTTCGGACTTCCATGGGCCCTGTAGCCCCTTTATTTTGGCCAATTTCTCCCATTTGGAATGGCTGTATTTACCCAATACCTGTACCACCATTGTATCTAGGAAGTAACTAGCTCGCTTTTGATTTTACAGGCTCATACATGGAAGGGACTTGCCTTGTCTCAGATTAGACTTTGGACTGTGAACTTTTGGGTTAATGCTGAAATGAGTTAAGACTTTGGGGGACTGTTGGGAAAGCATGATTGGTTCTGAAATGTGTGGATATGAGATTTAGAAGGGCCAGGGGAAGAATGATATGGTTTGGCTGTGTCCCCATCCAATGTCAGCTCCAATTGTAGCTCCTAGAATTCCCATGTGTTGTGGGAGGGACCCAGGGGAGATAATTGAATCACAGGGGCCGGTCTTTCCTGTGCTATTCTTGTGATAGTGAATAAGTCTCATGAGATCTGATAGGTTTATCAGGAGTTTCCGCTTTTGCCTTTTCCTCATTTTCTCTTGCTGCCACCATGTAAGAAGTGCCTTTCTCCTACCACCATGATTCTGAGGCCTCCCCAGCCATGTGGAACTGTAAATCCAACTAAACTTTTTTCTTCCCAGTCTTGGGTATGTCTGTATCAGCAGCATGAAAATGGACTAATACGCCAACCTTGGGAAACTTCATTGCATGACCGTTTCCCTAGTTTCTTCAGTTGGAAACAAGGGGAAGCCGGTCATCCCCACCAATTGTTGTGCCCAAAGAAGGGCAGCATGGGCCTTCTGCTAATTTAGTTGGTAAACTTGGATCCAATCAAATAAAAAAAGAAGAAAAACAAATCCCTATGGCCATTCTTAAAGAAGACCCCTCAGGAAATAAAAGAACAAGGTTCTGGGTCCTTTCCCACTCCCAGAGCAGAGCAGCTCCATTTTTATGATTTATATAAAGTGATGTTCTAAAGACTGGAGGTTAGGGGAGAGAATGAGGAAGACGAATGTTTCTTTGATGAAGGAACACTCAACACCCACTAGGGGCTTCCCTGTGTTACATTCAGACCACTGTCAGTTCCTGGGCTTTCAGGGAATAAGTGGTACAGTAGTGGGCTCCCCTTGCCAGCTACAGCACTGGACCAGTCCAACAAAATATATTCTGAGGCTGAAGATCAAAAAACTTAGTGAATAACTGAAACTCCTGTAGGCTCCTGTACCCTGTGGGAACCTAGAAGAGTATGGTAGGACAGCAACATAAGGGCCATGTTCTGGCTTCAAATGGGAGCTCTAGAGCTCTGATGGGAGATGCCAGACTTAATCACCCTTAAGAAAGTCATCCTCGCTAGGTGCAGTGGCTCACGCCTGTAATCCCAGCACTTTGGGAGGCAGAGGCGAGTGGATCACCTGAGGTCAGGAGTTCGAGACTAGCCTGACCGACATGGAGAAACCCCATCTCCACTAAAAAATACAAAATTAGCTGGGTGTGGTGGCACCTGCCTGTAATCCCTGCTACTCCGGAGGCTGAGGCAGGAGAATCTCTTGAACCTGGGGGGCGGAGGTTGCAGTGAGCCAAGATTGTACCATTGCACTCCAGCCTGGGCAGTAAGAACAAAACTCCATCTCAAACAAATAAACAAACAAAAAAAACAGGAAAGTCATTCTCTGACCCCACCCCCAGCCCACCTTGGGAAGGATACTGTTTAATAGTAACTTAAATTCCTCTTAGGGTAGGGAAGGTCCATCTTGTCTTGGCTTATTCAGGGCAGTGGAAGCTTTACCCACTTCTCACTCTTCTTCATGTTATTGAAGCCCAGTTAAAATGAACCAACTTAAATTAGAATATAAAATTATTTTAATATTTCTTCATCTGACTTGCTTCTAATCCCATTGTTCTTTTTGCTGTATCTGAAGACAGTCCCAACTTCTCAAATATATTATAAATTTCTGGGCTGTAAAATGAATATGGATGAGGGACTCAAATTTTGTAAAAGCTATGGGGTAACAAATCGCCAATTGTCCTCTGCCTCTGTGTTGCCTCAGCTTACCACAAAACCCCCCTACGCACATACACACACACACACACATCCCTGAAGTCACTCTAAATATCAGTAATTATGAAGTTGACCAGGCGCGGTGGCTCACACCTGTAATCCCAGCACTTTGGGAGACTGAGGCGGGCAGATAGCTTGAGGTCAAGAGATCGAGACCATCCTGGCCAACATGGTGAAACCCATCTCTACTAAAAATACAAAAATTAGCTGGGCGTTGTGGCGCATGCCTGTAGTCCCAGCTACTCAGGAGGCTGAGGCAGGAGAATCACTTGAACGCAGAAGGCGGAGGTTGCAATGAGCTGAGATCCTGCCACTGCACTCCAGCCTGGCGACAGAGCAAGACTCCGTCTACAAAAAAAAAAAAAAAAAAAAAAAAAAAAAAAAAAAATTAATTATGCAAGTATTGGCCACTTCCTGGGGGCCTATCCAACTCTCTCCCAGGCCTTTCAGAACAGGTCTTCCTATTTTCTTCCATCCTCTTCTGCCATTCTGTCATATTTCTAGCAGTGGGCTGGCAATAAAGCTATCAAAGAAGAGAGAAACCATATTTCTGAGGTAAAATTTAACAGAATAAAGAAAGAATGCCATTAATTTTCCAGCCCTTGAAAATGCCCAGAAGCTTCTAAACAGACCTTCCTTAAAAGTTTCCATCTACTGTCTTTTATTAAACCCTGGTATTCCTCAAATGTGAAATTCCAATCTGAATTGTTAAAATATTTTTATAAATAAAAAAACTCTATTAATTTTGAGTAGCTCAAAAGTATCTCTTCTACAATTTCTAAAGTAAATATGCTACATTTAAGGTTATAAGCTTTTGCCACCAGGTGTGCTTCTAACTACTCTTTATATCTTTTGTTCGCTCAAGGTAAAACATGTCCCAAATTTGAAAAAAAGTTGACTTTTGAACAATTTCTAATAAGCATTTCAGTGGTCCTGAGCAGGAGGAACTATTCTTCTAGTTTGTGAAGTAGCTAAGGAAAACATCTTAGGCATAGAACATTCATTTATATTTCCAAGACCTTAGCCTGACCAATTAACCTGACTTGCAACTTGGGCATTTAATTAGGAGCAGTTTGGACACCAGAGTTCCGATTCTGCTGTTGGTGCCATCTTTTCCTTTGGGGAAGTGTTCTGCTTGCAGCCTATATTTTGTGGACATCGTTTCCTATATATCTTTGTGTCTAAACTTCAAACATAGTAGGCATTCGGAAATTGCTCCCTGAACTGAATTAAATGCAAGGTTAATTCATGGATGTACATGACCAGAGTTGGAGTAAAAAATGAAATAAAGTGAAAAGCACTATCAATTAATCAGGTGAAGTCATGTCAGGCAATCATTAAGTTTTCGATGATCTTGCAGATGTTTGAATGAGAATCCGGATCTTGGGGCATTTTCAGTTGTGTGCACTGACATGTGAATGTGTGTGTGCCCTCACATAAGTTCTTACATAGCAGAAGGAAGGAAGTTGTGAAAGGGGAGAAAATAGAGCTATTGACTGCAGAGCCATAAAGCTGTTTTTAGAATGACTGCTTCTGTTGTATTGGGGAACGCTTCCTTTGAGAAGGAGTATATTATGCATCCTCTTTCCATTAAGTCTATTTTTGGAAGAAATTACAGAAGATAATATATTACCAGCTTCCAGGGACCTCTTATCAACATAGCCTCTGTTCTCATTACACACCTGCTTAGAGCAAAATAAATTATTCTGTCCTCAGGAATGCCAACCCCAGACAATCAAAATCTTCACTAAATCACTGTATTTATTAGGGAAGCTCTGATTTTTGAAAAGTGTTAACTCCACCCCTAAAAGCAGTAAGTGAGAGCTAACAACACTGGAGTCTTGTGATTGAGCATTCAATCAGCTTCAACAGGGACAAAGTCTAGGAATTGTTTTCAAAACAGTGTGGGGCTTCCTATTCAGGAGGAAGAATCTGCGTTTGGCAATTATTCCAGTTACCTTGGAACAAGAAATTTACTTCTCAGTAGTTTTACAAATTAAATGTTTAACTTTTCTGTATAGAATTAATGCCTAGGAGGTGGGGAGACGGAGGCAGAGCAGAGGCTTTCAAGGCCAGTTCACAAGTTTGACATTTAAAGTGATAGTAGCAATTTTTTCTCTAACTCCAACAGTGTGAAGTTCTGCTTCCACCTAATTGCAGTTTGCATCCTGCAAGTATGTTGATTTAGACATTAAAACAACTTAAATGTTTAGCAGTAAAAAGTTGTTTAATCATTAAACCACTACCATTTTATTTTGCCCTTTAAACCTGCTTTCAATCAGCAGATGCTGATTTCGATACTGGTTTACAGTCTCATTAACCATGAAGATCACAAAGGAAAGGTTGTGGCAGCAGCGGGAAGCTCTGAAACACCCTCATTGTCACAGGAAACATTCAGTGAGACATTCAGCTGTCTCACAACACACACGGCTCTGAGAGAGGTTTGGGTGACAGAAATGCAGCCTCTAATTCCAGAAGCGGCACCCTGTTCATTCCAGGAAAGGAAAAGAAAAGTGTTTTTCTGCATGACCATGTTGATCACTGTTACCATGCAGTTATCAGGAGTCTTTTTGCTGCTTAAGTGTAATGGGAGGAGGATATATCATTGCAGACTCCTAGGTGAATGGCGTGGATGTTACTTTTTTGCAAAGCGAGGAGGAGTTGCAGTGTTTCATGGCCTTCTTTAAACACACGGGAGTTTTATCACTCATTTTAAAAGCCCAACTTAACACCATTTTCAAACTGAGTTCCAGTCCTGGATTGTTTTTCTACAAAATGGCCCCTTTCCCCTCAGAGTGGGATGGCCATGGGTGCCCATTAATTGCTACACTTGTAGGAACTGAGTTTATTCCCTTCGTAGTAGAAAAACCAAGCTTATTTTCTGAAACTTAATCCTGTGAGCTACCATCCATGGCCACACCAGGCTCCAGGAAGGGATCACGACTTTCCGAAGAGATGAATTGCTGCTTTAACAAAGGCTACATGTGCCTTTTGATTCCATATTCTGCCTCTGCTAGATGTTTAGTTTTGCTGCCAAATATAAAAACCACACTGGAAAAGACAGTTCTTCACTTTTAAGTGGCTGTGTGATAGAAAATTGGTAATTAGTTCAGTTTTGAGGAAGATAGGGACAAACCGTTCTTTACGTTTTATAAAATTGCAAATTATGACAATGATCTCCCATTTGAGATGGAGAAATGGAAACCTAACGAGTTCCGGAGACTTGCCCAAGATTTTGTAGCTAATTATTAGAAGCAGGAAATGGGTTAGAAGCCAGAACCTTGACTTACAGCTAATTGTATTTTCAGCTATCCAAACGTCTTTACTGGATTAATACAAACTTCTCTTGTCCTCAGATAATACAAATATCTGTCCTCATGGAAAATAAAGGCTTACTGGTCTGTCTCTTTCTCTCTCTCTCTCTCTCTGTATCTGTGTGTGTGTGTGTATATTATATATGTGTATGTATATATAAAATATGTATGTATATGCATATGTATTTCTGTCGCCAAAAATGTGTGTGTGTGTATATATATGAAGGTATGTGTATATGTGTGTGTATATGTTATATATTTTATAAAGACACATATTCAGTCAAACATTGCTTAACGATAGGGGTACATTCTGAGAAATGAATCTTTAGGCAATTTCATTGTTGTGTTAACATCAAAGAGAGTACTTAACACAAACCTAGATAGTACAGCCTACTGCACGTCTAGGCTAAACAGTGTATCCCATTGCTCCTCAGCTACAAACCTGTACAGCATGTTGCTGTACTGAAACTGTAGGCAATTGTAACACAATAGTAACTATTTGTGTATCGAAACATATCTAAACATAGAAAAGGTATAGTAAAAATACAGCATAAAATATTTTAAAATGGTACACCTGTATAGGGCATTTACATAAACATGGATGGAAGTTGCCGGACTGGAAGTTGTGGTTGCTCTGGGTGAGTCAGTGAGTGAGTGGTGAGTGAATATGGCAGCCTAGAACATTACTGTACACTATGTAGACTTTATAAACACAGTACACTTGGGTTACACTAAATTTATAAAAAATATATTTCTTTCTTCAATAATAAATTAACCTTAGCTTACTGTAACTTTTTAAATTTTTTTTAAATTTTCAAACTTTTTGGTCAACAACTAAGATATAGCACACACATTTGCCTAGGCACACATAGGGTGTGGATCATCAGAATGTCAGTAGGCAATAGGAATTAACTCCATTATGATCTTCTGGGACTATATGCAGTTCATCGTTGAGTGAAACGTCATTATGTGGTGCATGGCTGTATTTTTATCTGTATAAAGATTACACATATATAAAGGATACAAAGACAAAGAATGTGTATATATTTATATATAGTATACTGTATATATGCATGTATGTATGCATGTATCTTACTTCGGGATTTCCATTTTTCTAATCTTCTTACCATTTTAAGAATTGGTCTATGCACAGCAAACTTTTAGAATCGCAATTAAAATATTCAGAGAAGTGGCCAAGTTTTTGTTTTTGTTTTCGTTTTTGTTTTTTTTTGAGATGGAGTCTCGCTCTGTCGCCCAGGCTGGATGGAGTGCAGTGGCGCCATCTCGGCTCACGCAAGCTCCGCCTCCCGGGTTCACGCCATTCTCCTGCCTCAGCCTCCCGAGTAGCTGGGACTACAGGTGCCCACCACCACGCCCAGCTAATTTTTTGTGTTTTTTAGTAGAGACAGGGTTTCACCGTGTTAGCCAGGATGGTCTGGATTTCCTGACCTCGTGATTCACCCGTCTCGGTCTCCCAAAGTGCTGGGATTACAGGCGTGAGCCACCGCGCCTGGCCATGGCCAAGTTTTTGTATAGGTGTTTGGATACTGTGCATACAAGTTCTACATTTCTCTGTTCTCAAAACTCCTTCCTACATAAATACTGAGGACTGTTCTCTGGCCAAAGTCTGTTAAACCATCTCTCTGAGTAGTAAGACTTTCTCGTGTTTTCCATGCTCTATAGATAGTTCAGTGTTGCAGCCTTCCCATACTTGATTTTTAAAGCAGAGTTTTGTTTTGTTTATTCATGGTGCATTATGACTATAAAATTTAAATACCTTTCCTCTTTGAAGATAATCCTAATTTTAAACACTTGCTCTTGTTTTAAAAAATTGAAAAAAATGTATCGACTTGATATTTCTAAAGAGACCTATGTATATATGTATTAGATATTTATATTCATACATATGTAAATATGTAATATATATTTTATATATATATATAAGAAATCTGCAAATTTAATAAGGGAGTGTTTAGATTGCAGAAGACCTATCCTTAAATCCCGAATCCCAGAATTCTGAAGCTAGAAGGGCTCTTGAGAGGTGATCTCATCTATACAGAGATGTGTATTTAAGGAGCTAATTTACACAAGTAGGTAACAAAACCTTACACCAATTCTTCAAGCACATGAAGCACCTTACACCGAGCACTTTGGTGAATACCCATTGCTATTCAATTTTAAACTAACTTCTACTGAAAATATCTCATTTTAAAGAGGATATTCAGTTGACTCACTGGGGAAAAACAATTGGATAAACTGACTGCCCTTACCCAGATAAAATCACTGATGAATTGAATGCATTTTTGTAACGTGTCAAGACACAGGTGGCTTTAACCATCACACACATTAAGTATGGGATATGTGGCAAGGAATGGAGGTTTTTATATAAGAACTGTAGAGGGGGAAGAGTAAGAACTGTAGAGGGGGAAAACCATGAAAGATGGAAGAAGATGAGAATAAAGAGGACAGAGATGATACACTCAAGAAAAGCTGCCTATTTCAGAGTAGAATATATTGTAAGCCCCAGTATAGTTGAATGCTTACAAGAGGAGAAGTTTTCAGCAACTCCTTTGTTTCTTAATGTATATATTATATCTGAACAGAATGCTTCTTTCCTATGAGCTAGACAGTAGGAAGTAATCTATCTTCAACCTTGTTTGGTGTGTAAATAGAACTTCAGAAAGGGTCTGTTGAACTTTGGACAGGCAAGCTCCATGAGCTCTCCCTCACTCTTTGAGGCAGGTTAAAGGGTACGGCCATGACCACCACCTTAATCCTTCAGGGACTATTTACAAAAGATTGAAAAATGTGCCCAGGGCCTGTACCTGGCCCTCTGTGAAACTAGCCCAACTCAAGTGGGCTGGCAGGCAAGCCTGGCTTTCATGGGGACAGAAGAGAGAGTTTGGGGTGAGCTTGGCATCTTTCAACACATGTTTTTTGGCTTCTCCTACTGAATTTGTAATTTCCATGATATTTGGTGGGAAAATGGACACTGGCCTCTTTTCTTTTGTCTGCTGCTTTGCAGCTATTGGGATTCTGAGCCTTGGGATAATGAAGCAGGCTGTCATTTCCTACCCCCAAATAATGCATTACAAAGTGGAAATGCAAATTTCCTGTGCAAGCTCTAAGTAGCAGGTGGTATTTCCTTAATATATTGTTTTTGACCTTTGGGGAAATTGGTATTATGAGCTTACTTTGGAAAATTAGAATAGCATCAAAGTCCTACATTTTCAATAAAACAATCAATATCTTAAATTTTAAAATCAAACTAAATAACAATACCAGGAAAAGACACATATTTTGTTTTATGTGTTTAAGTTTTGTAATTCAGGGAGGACAAGAAAAGGGATATGGTGCAGTTGAACTTTCTAATTCACTAAGACAGGAATAAAAGGAAGGAAAAAAATGTATATTTTTAAGTTTCAATTTAAACCATCGCTGTTAACTAAATGCTTGGATACGATCAGTCATACAAAGAGTTAAATTAAGCATGGAGCTGTTCAGATGGCAAATCTGAGTTGAGCTGAAGGTAAAAGACATCTGTATTTTTCATTCATTTGCTCAGCAGCACTAAATTTCAAGCTTGTTTTTTGTTCAGCATCAAAGAAAAGGTTGTTTTATGGTTATTGGATTTTTTTTAACCCACATATTTCATGAAAGAGACTCAAGTCACTGGGTCTTTATATTCTTTTAAGCTATTTTTCTGCCCACAGCCCTTCTGCAAGCCATCTTGTTGAAGAGGGAAAACATAATTTCATTCTTTTTCTCTTCCTTTGAAGAAAAAAATTTAAGAGATTTAAATACCGTTCACATTTTGGAACTTCCTTCTTTACCCCCTCCCGAAACCATCATCTCACAACTATGTAAAGCAATCAAATGTTGAAAGACTTAAGAGATTTTCACTCCCATAAATATCCTTTATATACTTATAACTGCTCTACTTATCAAGGGCAACAAGAATGGAACCCAGGAGCTAACTAAGTTTATAGATGTGTGTTTGTGTGTGTGTGTGTGTGTGTGTATCAGTATATCCAGATGTGTCCAAATGTACACAGTATTTTTAGCATACAAATTGCTGATTAGGCATCTGTATCATTTTTTCCTCTAAAATGTCTAAGTGCATGGATCTATTAGTGGATGGGCGCCAAAACGACACAGTCAATGGAGGACTGAAATATTTACCAAACCCAAGAAATGAAGGTTTGTTTGAATAGTTTAAACTTGACGGGAGGCTGAGACAAGAGGATCACTTGAGCGTAGGAGTTCGAGGCTACAGTGAGCTCTACAATCATGCCTCTGCACTCTAGCCTCGGCAATAGAGCAAAACCCTGTCTCTCAAAAAAATAAAATAAATTTGAGTAGAATAAACTATGTAAACTTGGATAGTCTGGTCACCTTCATTCTTTAATTGTTCCATAGCTTATATTTGGCTTCAAGGTCCAGGTTTTCGAGCACAAGAAATCTGCGTTTTCATTCTAAGAAGTATAAAGCAAGATAGTTATAGTTCATGTGAGGTTCACATTAATTGTCATTGCACCTCTTCTTCCCAGAAGGAAGAGGAAGTGAGAGCTGGAGTCAAAACTGGGTACTGTAAATGCTCATCTAATCTTGGAATCTCAGAGGTTATTAATTTTCCAGATAGTTGAGTTATTGCCTTCAAATTTTAACTTCAAATTTTGTTAATGTGGTGGTATATGAAAATGCAGCCAATGTGCATGATATGTGTGTCTCAAACTATATTTATGAATTCATTGAATGTAATTTTATATGTCTCTTGATAATGTTTGATTGTTAACATAAGCATCACTAGACTTGTCAAGTGGCAAAGATCATATTCTTTCATTCTTTCTTCCTTTCTCATTTCTTGAGTGCTGGCTATATGCCAGGAACTATGCACCCACTGTGGTGCTTGGTGTATAGAAGGCACTCAATGAATATTTATTGAATAAATGAAAAAAATAATGAATAAACAAGTTCAATGGATAGTTAAAAGGATAGTTTCAGTTCCGTAAACCTTGATTTGGGTGTAGGACCAGTCACAGTGCCATGACAGAGCTATTTGGTGATAAATAGTATGGAGTGTATTTACCACCAAGCAGTAATGCCCTGTCCCTCCTTGAATAGTAGTACCGATATGAGAGTGCTTTTTAAAATTTTTAATCATTGGCCACTGTCTCGTGAAATTGGAGGGAAACTGTGCAGCAACAGGACTCTCTGGGCATTGTGACAAGTCTACTGTCTACAAAATTTGTGTTCAAGACAAAATCTAAAGCAGCCATCTTTCAAAAGGATGTCCTCACTTTCTGAAGGACAATTATTGCAATGACTATAGCCAATGAGGTTTTTCTTGCCAATGCCATTCAAAATATCAGTGATTATGGCATCTTGGGCACCGTACCAACTTGTTTTTTCTTTCCCACACCTCTGTCCCACATGTTATAAGTTTATTCTTGGGTTATGACAGAGGAGCATTCCTTATCACTTTGAGAAGTTCAGCTAGGATATTTAGGGGATGAATTGCATTCTTACGAATTCTTTATCATGATTACACTCCTATCTAGTATAATGTGAAGGTGAAGTAGGGCCTTTAGAGGTAGACTAGCATAGGTTTGAAATGTTTGCTTCTTTCCTTACCAGCTTCCAAAAGTAACCCGGAGACATGTCCATGCTTTGTAAACATGGTATCTTCATATACATGCTGATATACAGCAAAGATCTTTGCAGAACTCCATGAAAGTTTGTTTTTATTATTGTACCAAAGATTACATATACCTGACCAGACACAAAACCAAGCTGTAAGTTTTCTTCAGGCCTCCTTGATATTTTGTCCTTTAAGAATAAGCGATGTTGCAAAGCACCCCTTTAATTTATCCTGTGTAAACAATCACTAGAGTCTGCAAAATAGATTGCATTTCTTATGAAATCCATTTTGTAATAACATTCTGTATACTGAAAGATGCATTCAGTGAATGAGGTAATTAATGCTAAAGGATAAACAGATTATTTAAAAATTTACCAAACTATACCTTGCTTCCTTAGTAGCTATGCATAGGTAAGTATGTTGTTCTGAAATTATTATTGACTTAAAGAATAAATATGAAAGATAGTGGGAGCTATCCATCAAAAACATCTTTACTTTTTTAAACACTGGCATGCACTCTATAAGCGGTAAGCAAAAGTGACAATTTTTTTCCTAATCACTAAATGTTTACTTACCATTTGTAAGAAGAGTTAACCTGTCCTTAATTTGTTTGAACCCATGGGGCCATGAACAAGCACCATAATAGAGTGAAGAAAGCAATGCCAACATAGACCAATTTTTTTTTTATTATTATACTTTAAGTTCTAGGGTACATGTGCATAACGTGCAGGTTTGTTACATATGTATACTTGTGCCATGTTGGTGTGCTGTACATAGACCAATTTTATCAGTAATATAGAACCGTCCTGGGACAGAGTATGCCCAGATATGAGTTATCAGAAAAAGCCACAGAACTCTTCTGTAAACTTCTATATCAACCATATCCTACCTCCTCTTCTGCCTCAGCTTGCAGTAGCAGAAAAAGTTTACATGTGTTTGCATATTCACTGAACAGTAGTCCTCAAAGAATAGGAAATTCTCACATCTTTTTAAAAAGAGCCACTTAAAGAAAATATATTCTAAGTGCTTTAATTCAGATTTAAATGGCTACATTGCGAGATATTATTCCATATAATTGCAGTGATTGCGAATTTATACAGATTTTCAACAGTGGCACTTTGTAACCATTGATAAAATACAGGGGGGTGGGGGGATAAAACCAGTATTGCATGGATCCAATGACATTTTCCCATGCTCACTTTTTCCAGTTGTGTAGCAATGACCATATTCTCTAACAACATTAGCATACTTTTATGCTTCGGTCTTTTTGCTTTTCATTAGGAGAATACTGGAATTCATGCTATAGAATGGTTCCTTTTACACTCCAGCCCACTTGTGCAACTACATTCCTGTGATTTTACTATCTAATACGTTGTGGCTATAACCAGAGAATGCAAAATTTGTCTTCCTGAGAGCCTTGGCCTCTATGTTTTCTACCAAATCATGCCTCCATTTTCTCTATAAAGGCTGTTGGTACACCCACAACTGTCATCTGTCTGTGACAAGCAGAACTGAGGCACTTTTGTTCTGATGCTTTCATTTGTTCACATGAATAGAAGTTCCTCAGTTGAAAATGATTTGCACATAGGTTGAGGAACTGTGAATGAAATCACTCAACCTAGAGGCTGGCATTCTTCCTGCTGCTGGCTGTTGATTTCTTCATCTTCTCCCTGAAGACCCTGCATGAGTGGTGAGTATCCATAAAGGCGCCAGGAGACCCAGACACCTCTGTGGCAGCCAAGCAGGTGTTACCCTGCAGGACTTAGAGGGATCTTAAGAGCAAGAGAAGGAAGGAGTGACTTCTCTCACCAGTGGTCAGAGCAGAAAGTGCAGAGCAGCAAGTTGCAGGTGCTGGCAGTGATGGCTTCTGAACTGAAGAGCAACCAAACTCTCTTATGTAACCCTGTCACCACAGCTCAAAGGGAGGCTTTCTTGCCTCCCAGTAGAAGAGAACTGACAGAGCCTGTGTGGCTTTGCATCCTGAAGATACTATAGTTGTGTCTGTTGAGAAAGCGTCAAGAAAATTGGATTGTTCCAACATTCAAGCTCTTCCATATTAGCTTTGTGTTCCATTTGAAAACAATAGGTTGAAAAATTAGCTTAATTCTAAGCTTACATGTATATGGGGAATTTTATCAATTATTAGCACCATTATAACTTGTTAAACAGTGAACTTATAGTTGAATGTGATCTATCAGATGGCTGCTTAACATTTGCTCAAGAATAATCTATGAGTCATCTAAGCACAGAGTAGCTATTTGAAAATTTGTTGAGTAAATGACATTTCTTTGACAGAAATATCTGCATAATTACAGTGTGTTATACATGCTCGTTATAGCCTAAGGACGTCTGTTTGATTTTGGGTTTTTCTTTTTTTTCTGTTTGCATAACAAACATGCAGACATCATAGTTTGAATACTTACGGTTATGATCTTGGAGAAAAGTGCATCTCTTGACTCTTTAACAGCTTAAGCATACTAAAGGTAGTTTGTAAGCAACACATAACTTTGAACATGGAAAAATTAAGTTTGCGTTTCATGAAAGTCTAATTTTGTAACTTGCTGAGAGTTATTTTTAGAGAGTGGTAGCTTTTGAAGAAAAGAAGTTTTTTTTTTTTTCCTGAAATGTAATTGGTAGTCATTAATTCCATTTTATAAAATATATGTTCCTTTCAAAAACAATCTCAGACAATAGTACATTTTAAAGTCTGGATCACTTTCCCAGCAGCCCAGGGTGTTTTGAAGATAGGAGAACAAGGGAAGTACTTTAAGCCGTAAAGTCTTGCAGGGTAGCAGTTAAGTGCTTAAGGCAGTGCATTCTTGATGCAGCGTCCTGTTACAGTAATATTGTGAAAAAAAGCTGCAGGGAATTCTCATACATGTCTAATATATATAGCTTTAATGTTCACTGGCTGGACCCATTCACAAATGGAATCTGTGGGTCAGATGTAGTTTGCAAGCCACTATTATTAAGCTGTTTTCCTTTTACTATTAAGTAATGGTTCCTTGTTAATATTATGAATGCATGTGTTCTTTGCTCTCTCTGTAAATCTTTTGTTCCATTCATTTTTTTTTTTTTTTTTGGCCTTACAAGAATGTGGGGGGAGGATATCCCTATCCACAAATCATGTACTTTAAATAGCCAGGCTAGAGCTGAATGAAGGAAATCAGTCTAGATAACATCTTTGTGAAATGTATGCCTATGAACTCTGCGTCACACAATACAAAGGAAATTGCCATTGTCCTGCACAAATTAGGTGAACAAAGCACATAAAAAATCCTCTTCTTGTTGCCATATATACTCCTGTGCAGCTGAAACTAGAATTCCAAAGGCCACAGAAACGGCAAGGCTTAAGTGACAAATTTGCAAATCAGAGAGTGTAGGTTTTACATTGATAATACAGAGCGACCTGTAATCATTTATCACAATGGTACCACATTTTTTGATACTGAACACTGCAGACCATAAACAATAAGGATTACATGACCACTGCTGCTACTGTGACTACTACTGCCATCACTGCCACCCTCCCTAGTGCTATTAAATCATGCTTATTAAGTTCTTACAGCCAGCAATTGTGCTATGTACTTTAGTGGCATTCATCATATTTAATCACCCCAGCAACCCACTGAGGAATCCACTTTATACAATTAAGGAAATTGAAGTTTCTGCCAGGTCACACAGCTTATGCATACCTGGTCTCATACTTGATCTCTTAGGTCTTTCTGGCCCCAAAGCCCTGTTCTTCCCCACTATCTTGAACTTCCTTTCCCTGTATATGAAGGGAATGGAACTCACCAGGTACCAAGATGTCACCTCCTAACCCTTACAAAGCCCAGTGAGTTATTTGGAGGAGAATTTTTCCCAAGGCCAAAAAGCTGCCCCTGTAATACTCCAAAGTAACTTCGATATTCTGGAAAGAGAAACTACAATCAAAGATAGCACCTTACAAACATCCTTCCTTTATTTAAAAAAAAAAAAATTTTTTAAAGCTACTACCACCAACAGTTCTTCCCAAGATCAGAGATACCTGCACATCTGGCAATAAGCCCAGACGTACCAAACTGTGTATTATCTAGAGCCAAGGACTTGAATACCACTGCATCTGCAGAGAGACAAGCATCTCATTTCAATAGACAACTTGTTCCTAGAGTGGGATACTCCCCTGCTGAACTGACAGGGAGCCGGAAGAGCGGCATGGAACAAAGAGAATAGTTATGACTGGGCAGCAGACGGCCCCAAGCACAACCCCAGGTTCTGCTCTTCTTCAGCTTAACCAAGCAGAACTGCAGTTGACTCCCATTAAAAGTCAGTAGACATTTAGTCGGCTTCCAGAATGTGGGCAGAAGCTCATGTTAGTTATTTACTACCCATCTCTGGAATTCCTTTTGGACATGACCAATGAGTTACAGCTGGTCTTTAGGCAGTATGGCACACTCATTAACTAGCTGTCAGGAACAGCTACACCCTTTGGTCCACAAATCTGGATTTACCAGAGGAAAATTCCAAACAGACCAGGAAAGCAAAAACCACTGACACCATCTCCATAATAACTGTAAAACTGAAACATGTACGTTCTACAAAGAGGGCTGTTCTTCTGCCTCCTCAGAAACAATTTGACAAAGGCAAAAACTTTATGCACTACCCCTGGACAAACAATGCAAAGAAAAATGTTGTGCAGCTGATTTCAGAGTCAAGAGGGTGCTTCTTACCAACCCTCAAAGACAAACCAGCACAGAGAATAGTAAAATGTGCAAAGCCAAACTGGTTGCTACTCTCTATCCATTCCCCAGCTTCCTTTGTTCACAGAAAGTGACCCTCTCCATGGACCCGGGGTAAATCTGATCTGTCCATGGTTGTCATGCTGGTCCCATTCCCCTCGCAAGGCAGCTCTGGCCTGTTAAAAAGGACGGTGAAATCTGCAGGGACTGTCGGAAGAGACTCTCTCCTTCTGCTGGACATTGACATTTCTGGAAGTGCCACTGTGAATGGCCACTGCAAATGACTGTACCCATTTTGTGATTCTGAAGGAAACAGACTAAGAATAAATGTCAACTGGCAGAGCAGAAAGAAAGAATCTGAAGCTCCGATGTTTCTTGATCCACTGAATTTACCAACTTTAAACGTGCATCATCTCCAGGCTTTTTGTTATGTTAAGTAAATAATATCCTTATTATTAAATCAGTTTGAGTTGGGGTTCACTGTTATACCCAAAAGCATACAGTAAGAATTTTCTTTGGTGGGCTATTTGAGACTTGTCAGAATTCATTATCTACAGTCTTACAAATTGGTTGGATTTCCATTACTTCCTTATATACACTGATCTGCAGGATATATAGGGAGATCAAATCATATTTAATATGTCTTTTAAAATGTACTCATTTTCTTCTAGCCACTTTTGGAACTCCAAAAAAGTAACTCTGTCATGCTAACAGAATTGTGGGTGTGTAAGCATTGTTTTCCCATGACAATGTTTCTTTTTAATTATTAATTTATTTAGAGACAGGGTTTCACTGTGTCACCCAGGCTGGAGTGCAGTGGCATGATCACAGCTCATGGCAGCCTTGACGTTCCCAGGCTCAGGTGATCCTACCACCTCAGCCTCCCAAGTAGTTGAGATTACTGCTATCAAATGGGTGGCATGTACCATCACACCCAGCTAATATTTGTACTTTTATGTAGAGATAGAATTTTGCCATGTTGCCCATGCCGGCCTTGAACTCCTAGGTTCAAGCCATCCTCCCACCTCATCTTCCCAAGCAAGTCACTGGGCCCCCCAAATCTAAGAGTCATGTCCAGGAATCGGCATTTCCAACAAGCACTCTTTTATGAGATATATGGAAGGTATGACTTAGCGCTTGAGGAAGAAGAGCTAGAAGAGGAGGAGGACTTCTTCCAGGCAATGAGAGGCCTTAGAAATTAGTTGGAAACCTTTTTTTAATATTTACTTCTTCCAGAAGACTAGAAACATGGTAGGGACTGAGTGAGTGAGGTGGATGGCCAATTTCTCTGCTTTGGGAAGATTCTCCCTGAAATTTTCCATTGGTGTTATGGTCTGCTCAATGTTTGTAAACACAGCTTCTCTGAGACTGGAGCATGAAATGGTGTGTCGGTAGCTTTGACTGGTAATGTGCCTTAATATAAATATGTATAAATATTATATGTACACACACACATGCAAACATACAAGTTTTTTTTAATTTTTATTTTTATTTATTTTTTTTTGAGACCGAGTCTCACTGGATCACCCAGGCTGGAGCACAGTGGCGTGATCTCGGCTCACTGCAACCCCCGCTTCCCAGGGTCAAGCTATTCTTTTGCCTCAGCCTCCTGAGCAGCTGTGAATACAGGCACTTGCCACCACGCCTGGCTACTTTTTGTACTTTTAGTAGAGATGGGATTTCACCATGTTGTCCAGGCTCGTCTCAAACGCCTGACCTCAGGTGATCCACCTGCCTTCACCTCCCAAAGTGTTGGGATTATAGGCGTGAGCCACCACGCCCAGCCACAAGCTTTAAATGAAGTGTTTTAAATGACTTCCTCTGTATTTATAGATCATGAGTAAAAAAGAATGTCATGGATGGTAACATTCTAAAGAAAAGAACACAGGCACAGGAGCACCAGCCAGTGAACACAGAGACTATACTGGACAAGGGACTAAAGGCAAGAGACTTGGAGATTTCTTGAGTAGAAAGCCATGTGGTTGGGAAGGGGAGAGGTGTGATGGTGTAGATGGGCCTACATCATTATGGGAAGGACTCGTATGGCATCTGTATGGGGAACGAGCATTTTTATTCTTCTTCATATTTTGGTCACAGACATTGACATATAATATATGAGACTGTAAAGTCCAGAGACACGGGAACTGTGCCTGTATATTTTCTATATCATAGATACCACAGAATTTATAGCTAACATTTGTAACATAATCAAATATTATAGCAGGTAATAAACAAGAGAGAAAAAAACAAAAATAAGTCATTAACATTTATCATGGATATTTTAGCCTTCTTAGCCTTACCTGAATTTATTTTCTACAGTTTTCAAAAGGAATAATAGAAATAAAAGGATTAAAGAAAGTATAGATAGATAGATATAGCTATAAATAAGAATAACAGGATAGGATTTCTACTTTTATAGAAATCTAGTGAGAAACAAGATGCTCTTTATATTTCTAAAACATCTTGAACTTTTGATGAGAAAACTTTTTTCAGAGCAAAGCTGTTATTATAAAATAGTATTCTACTGCTGATTTGTCCTTTAAATATATTAGAAACATTCTTTTGAACTAAGATCTTTTAAATTGTTACATTAAAATGCAGTTTTCTCCCTATTTGATCATTTTCTTCTTAATGAAATCATAGTCCTAGAAAGCTAGATTTTATTATGTTTTCAAAACAGATGCTATTTTATAGATAAGAGGATGGTTGCATATAACACTGATTTTCTTCATAAAAAAAAAAAGCACGGAATATGCTGAATAAATGCCCAAAATTCTTTTCTGGGGCAGTGTAGAATAGTGGAAAGGGAAAAAGATGTGGAGCTATACAACCTCGGCGGGTGTTATAGCTTCATTATATGATGGCCTTGGAATGTTTTGCAAGTCAGTTACTGTCTTTTGGATTCAGCTTCTGCATGCATGAATCTGAATGGCAATACATCTGTACATGGTTGTTGTAAGGGTTAAAATCAGTCAGTGCACTTTTAAATCACGTTACAAAATGTGTCACTATTAATCATATGACACATACAAACTATGTGTCATTATCATCATATGATCCATATCAACAAAATGAAAACTCATGTCAGCTCATCTTGAAATGAAAGAATGTTTGATTCCATGGATGTGATCATGAAGCCGAGTTCAGAGAGACATTTCTGGAATATTCTATACAATGCTAAACAAAGATAAGCAGTTTTTAAGTTAACAGAATGCTGACCCCAGAATCATCCATTTTAGAGAAGTTGAGCTGAGTTAGGTAGTTCAAAACAGTTGCCTGAAGCTCCACTTAGGTTTGAGATGGAGTAGATTTGGAAGACAAGACGAATGAAGTATTTGATTGTCTAAAAAAGGGAATGGAGACACTTTAATTTACAGCTTCTGAGGAAAGGTCATCAATCCAGAGAAGACAGTGAAGGAAGGTCCAGGAAGAAGGTATCCTCTGGAAAGGCCAGGGTGTCAGGGCCACTGTGGAACTGTGAGCATGTAGCAGAAAGAACTCACTTCACAACTGTTTAAAAACGTTAAGGATATAAGCTAATGTTCGGGAATAGTTAACATTTCTCGGATTGACTATTAAGCTTCCTCCAAGGAAAACAACTCAACTGCTAAAGTCAGCCCTAAACTAGTGCCAAGAAAATAGTGCTAAATTAGGATTCTAGGAGAGATATGACTCAGTTAAGTATCATAGAGCACTCAACCCATAAACTATCCCTTTGTAGTCCTTGAGAACATAAGAGATTACAAATGAATGTACTGACTCTTTCCTTAAGGAAAAGAAATGCCTAAAATCATGATTCAGCTTTTAAAATTCAGTTTCCATGTGTGACTGCTATAGGTGCTGGGAAATACTTGATAGTCAAATCATTTTGTAAAACCATTTCAAATGTTTAGTCTAAGACTGGGCAAATGTTCTTGGAACCAAATACATTTTCTGGGTATTGATTCTAAATCTCTTTAGTCAGAACGAAAGCAATAAGAACTGTTTTAAAAATCATATTATTTCTATAAGCTTATGGGCAAGCGTACAAGAAAAGATATACATGTTCCATGTCAAATTGTGTGTATCTAGTTCAAGTCCTGATCTGATGTAATATAATGACTATCTGAATAATTGGCCAAATGTCAAGAAGATGGATATCTTAAAGGGACTTTCAAGTATATTGCCAACATGATTGGAGTATTAACAACAAGTTTGGATATCAATTCTTGATAATTTCCAATAGCATCTAATTTCATTTCCATTATTTCGTAGATGCCTCCTTTTCATCTAATATTGAGCACTAATTAGTCTTCATTTGGCTGGAGTTGACATTAGCTAAAGTTTGAACTTAGGCTATAACATCTATGCATACTTGTTTGATTTGTGAAAACCCAGCAGCATGGCAGTTCAAATATTTATTCATTTTCCTGTGCTGGCTCTTAAGCACATGTGCATATGCAAAGTGACCTAGCTTTGTGAATGGTCATACACAGAGAAAAAGAAATACATATAGAATAAATAATTTGAGCCTTAAAAATACATATATGTATATATATGTGTGTGTATATATGTGTATATATATGCATAGTGCTCCTGTTTTGAAAACTTGTAGCATTAGGAAATAGGACTGAAACATTCATTCTTTTCTATGAAGTAACATTCATCTCACAATTTTCACTCCACTTTTTGACTAAGGGTGGATTTTTCCCCTAAAATCTTAGAGAATCATAAAAATTGAGATGCAAAGTCGACTCCTGAGACTGTGTATTCCTTTACCCCACCTGTATGTGACTGTTTACTTCAGACTGCTTTATGTTCCTCAAAGCACAACCATCTCCCGTAAGACAAAAATGCCTATTAAACTGCTATAACTCGGGAGCACACCAGAGTATCCCCTTGACACTAACCATGGTTTGACAACACTATCCCCAAACCACATCTTTTGCTTTTTAATTTGTTAAGCTTAATTGTAATCTTTAACTTTCCAAAGTGAAGGCAAAGAAATTTTCTTACTGTATTTCTTTGTGATAGGGAAAAAGTGATACTTTTCTTCTACTTCATCTTCAAATTTCTTCTGGAATTTTTTTTCGGTGACCTTATCTCTACTTTGTTATTTTCCCTATTATAAAGAAAATAGTCATCTCTTCTTTCCTACATTTATCTTTTCCATATTTGATGAGCATGCCTCCCCACACTTAAGAAAACATTGTAGGAAAAAATATTAATCTAAAATTGTACATTGTACTCTAATATCTGCTTTTCATTTGTCTCCCCCCTAGACTCTAGGCTTCTTGAAAGATTTCTTCTTTGTTTTCTACACCCAGTTCCTGTCTGTCATATAGTTCAAATATCAATTAGTATTTCATGAGCCAATGAACCACTTCATCAGGTCAGAATCCAGAAGGATGCATTTTGAAACTAATCATGACACTGTGATTTTTAAAGGGCTTCCCATTGATCTTTTCACTCCATTCCAAAGGTGTCTCAAAGGCACCCGAGGGAAGGCAAAAACTCCGAAGTATCAGCCCCCCAATCTGTTCTCATGAGAGCTGCTATGGCTCATTGCCACACATACGCAGTCTGATGTTAATCAACACTAACTAGAGCAGCTTGTGGCTATTCTCATCCTTGAGCAGATGAAACGAGGCCAGCAGCAGTGAGGGCACTTTGCTATAATAATCCAATAAATACTTTTGAAATGATGCTTACTTTTGTCTTTTGCATTAAAGTCTAAGTGCAAAGCCAAGAGAATAGAAAATAAAGAACACTTCCCCTTTTCCACAATACCAAGCAGAAATTCCAGAGATTTTGCCAAAACTCCCCCATAGATTTATCACGTCTTGGGAGACTTTGTACAGAGAACTACAAAATCTCCTTTGCACCATAAGGGCCAGATGTTATTGTTGAATTGTAACCACCCGTAGCTACATGTGTACACACATTGCACAGTCATCTCTAAATGCACACAGGAGGCACAAGGAATGGAAGTTAAGGCCTAACCTAGGCATTTTCTAGGTTCAGAAAAAAACTCTCACTAGCTACTCCTGGTAGATGGTTTCTCCTCTTTACCAAAGCCTCCCATCACTAGGAGGCAGGTTCATTCCCAACTCAGGAAGCACTAAAAGAGAAAAGCTTTCAACCCCAGAAGAGTGGTGCTTAGAGGTGTGATTTGTATAGCTAGCTATAGCTGAATCTCATCCTCACAATGTTGCATCAACATTTGATCTGAAATAAATCCTTCAAGCTTTAGATATACCATATTCCTGTCTAATTATCAAAATACATTCCTTAGGTACATTAAAACTTTTTGATCACTTACTATTGTAGAATACCAGAAACTGAACTCCCCTATATCTGATCAATACCTGAGTTGACCATTAATTTTAAATTTAATTCAAAGTGACAGTTTTCATTCTAGACCTTCCCTGGATAGCCACAGAGAAGTGTTATGCACAAATTATTTCGGTCATTCAGTTTCAGTGAAGAGGTAGAGTTCAGGTGGATTTGGAGTGGTTATGAAAATCTAGCCAGATGGCCACAGACAGTCCTGGTGCTCTGAAAGAACCACAGCATAAGCAAGAAACTGGAACACCATGCCTGGTATAGGCCAATCCCTCCTTTCACTGCAATCTGGCAGCTTTTGGTAAAGTAAGTGTAAGGGGAAGGATCCAGGCTGGAGAGGAGTGAGCAGGAAAATTGAGTACAGGATCTCAGAAGGTACAAAAAAGGTATGCAGTAGGTACAAAAATCTCTTGGCTAATACAGCTTAATGACACGTCACAAAAATTACTCTTACTGAATTAGAAAGACCTTACCTTGATTGTATGGGATTAAACCATATGAAATTGCTGATAATTGATTGGTTTTGACCTACAAAAATGCCAGTTCATGTGGCTCAACCTGATAGTACGAGTCACACAGGGTGAATGCTGTGAAGACGCTCTCCCTCCACCTATCCTGGTGATACAGTTCTGCAGGAGGATTTGCATCTAAAAATCAGAGATTTTTGTTTTTTAAGAGTCAGAGTCTTGCTCTGTTGTCCAGACTGGAATGCAGTGACTACTCACAGGTACGATCATAGTACGCTGCAGCCTCGAACTTCTGGACTCAAGTGTCCTTTTTCTCAGTCTCCCAAGTAGCTGGGACTAAAAGCATGTGCCAAGATGCCTAGTCCTAAGATTTGTTTTTAGTTGACCTCCCCTGGAGCTCTGGTTTTCCATTGAGGGGCCTCAGGGGCATCCTGGGAGGGCAGAGATGGGTTGGAGTGGAGGCCACGTGAATGAGTCTCAGAAATACCATTTTGCTTGCTTTCTATTGTAGGGTTCCCACATAAGATCTAACATAAAAGGTGTGGGGGAGGTTCTTATGCTTTAAAAAAAAAAAAAGTGGTTCAAAGCCTCCAAAGCCTGAAGTTCATTGTTTGAAAAGTAACCCAAACGCAAATCTTGACATTCTGGAATATTGAAGTTTTAAAACTGTAAATCCGGAGGGACATGAACAAACATGTCGATTACATAATTTCATGAAAGACAAATTCTTGATAATGGTCATCCTCCTTCAGCCAGGTAAACATCAGATTCAAAGAAAATATATTCAGGACAGCAGTGTGAAATTTTTGAGGATAAGAGCATATTTCACAGCACATAAATGAAAGTGGATCTTGGTGAATGTTCTGTACAGAAAGAAAGGTTGTGTTTTGAACCTTTAAATAACTTTGGACAAAGGGTGAAGAAGGATATTGTTCACACCACAAGTCAAAAGCTACTCCCATCAATATGCCCCAACCACACAAGTCAAGGCTGCTGCTGGCCTTGATGGTTCATGGCCATTTGGAGTGTTTGCAGAGAGATTTGATGACTACTTGTCTAGAATTTGAGCTGTGTCTACTTATTCAATATTTTGGGACATTTTTCCTATAAATAACCAATCCATTTGGTCTAGAAAGCAGTGAAGTGATTAAGTAATAGGTCTATGTATTTATTGAAATGTTGTCTATATGGTAGGGATATATTCATCTGTCAGTTCAGGCAGATAAAACTGGCTACACTTGTGTGGATACAAACATGATCATAAACCTCACTAGTTCAATGAGCTGGCTTACATCTAAAGGACTCTTTTGGAAGTTTAAAATCAAATATCTTTTGCATAAACATTTTTAATATGACACCATATTTAACTTAAAATTTTAAATAACAGATGATCCTGTGAGATGTTATTTTATGAGGTGTGAAAGGCCCCCGAAATGTAACTCTCACTGAGGAATTTTTATAGAAATTAGGGTTTTTACATCCTTTTTTAGTAAATAGCTAGATCTGTCTTACACTATATTGCTATGAGACTGGAAAACAATCTACATGAAAAAAGATTATGCTAGGGGCACAGAAGTACCTATTGGTTGAACAACGGTCGTATGATTTTAAAACAAAATCATACGATTTCAAAACAAAGTGGGCAAAATCACCTACTACTGGCTGGCAAGAAGCAAAGGATCTAATTATATTAAAATTCTGCTGCTTACATTAAAGCCAGAGACTCATCTGCACAGAGAGCCATAAGAAGGGCTTCTTTCTTTCTAAGGTCAACTTAAGACCCTTTGCATAATAATCATGTTTGCTTTACCATACACTGTGCCTAAATTTTTTTAAAAAATTAAGTTGGTAAGCTCAATTCAAGCCTCTTTTTATTTAATGTTTAGATTAGTACTAAAATGAACTACTAATGTCTGGGTCCTTTGTTAGCAAGGATTTTCTTTCAATGCCTACCAGAAGGAGTGGCTTAGCTGTCTGAGTATCAGCTTTAAAATACCTAGACTTCCTGGAACCGTAGATTGTATTCTTAGGAGGGCTGAGGAACTTCTTAATTATTCTGAAATAGGTGGAATGGCAGACCATTTCCTACACAAGTGTCTTTCTACAAAATCTTAAAAATCCAGATACTCTGTGGATTTTAAAAATTCAGTAACTTTTTTTCTTTCATTTGGAGAACTGCTCGTCTGCTGTACGACCTCAGAAATCCGAAACTATGTCCTTTCCTTTTGCTTATCCTCTACAGTTTCTTAGCATGTTGTACCCTAAGCTATTTGTATATACTTTAACAATGATATTTATTTCTTTGCTTAAGCATTATACTTTCAATTGTGGCTGAGCCAGTCCATTCTAAGGGCTAGACTACAGAGCACTACTCACTGAAATCCATGTGGTTAGAAAGAGCTCTTCTTAATCTTCACATAATACGTTCAACTGATGGGGTCTTTGAGTTCTCACCATTTTTTTTTTTCTTTAGAGGCAGAGTCTTGCTCTGTCACCCAGGCAGGAGTGCAATGGTGTGATCATAGCTCACTGCAGCCTCAACCTCCAAGGCTCAAGCAATCCTCCTACCTCAGCCTCCTGAGTAGCTGGGAGTATGGGCATGCACCACTACACCTGGCTAATTATTTTTAATAGAGGTGAAGTCTTGTTAGGTTACCCAGGCTGGTCTCAAACTCGTGAGCTCTAACAATCCTCCCAAAGTGCTGAGATTACCGGCATGAGCCACCGCATCCGACCACAGTTTTATTTTAACATCTATTAATCCAAAACATTTCTTCAAAGTCCTTTGGTGATTTTGTCAATGCTTCTATTGATGTTTTGTTCTGGGAGGAAGCTCTGTTTCACCCCATTGTATTTTAGAAGTTTAAATGCAACCATGGAATGAGGATTTTCATTACAAGCTTTTTGAAAGGTGCAATAGTCTCAACATCATGAACTCAAAATCTCAGTGCATTGAAGGGTTTGCATGCCAAGTTGACGAAGTGCCTAAGTTATATAAACTCCCTATGTCTACACTTAGAATTGGATCATCAGATTCGTCTAAACAACTTGAAAGTCTTTGCTATGTGTTCACTAGAACGGTCATTATGATGTCCACACCTTTAAGAGGGACTCATCCCCTCCACAATTGATAATGAAGGAAGAATCTCCAGGTGAGGTGAGGCAGCTGGACTTTGCAGGGTTGACTCTTGTCCCCTGGGATTCACTTTTCATCAGCAACCTGGAGGAATCAGAACTAGGACTTGCTGAACAATCTGGAGTTGAAAATCAAAGCCGGGGAAGTACAGCTTCTCCTGGATTGGATATTGATTTGACTTTTTTCTTTTTTCTTTTTTTTTTTTCAAGGAACAGACTGGGTTTCTTCAGAGCATTATATCAGGGATTAAGAGAACCAGTAGACTCAAGTTGTTTTAGTTTTAGAAAATGATCTCAGAAGATTGTTTAAATTCCCTAGGCCTTGGTTTCCCTGTGAGAAAATGAAAACAGTAAGGCCTGAACCCTCCCAGTAACAAAGGGGCAGATGTTAAAAATATAAAGGATTTTAGCTTTTATATAGGAAATGCATGTGCAAAATATTACTCATTTTTTAAAGTGCATGGACATTTACTGTTAACGGCACAGAAGACTAATATGTATCGTTGATACTATTCAGGTCTTATAAAAAATCCCGTGGCCAGTCGTTTTTAATGCCAAGAACCCTGAGGAGCAACTGGTTTCTAAGTATCAACACTTAGTTCTGAGCCGAGAGATGCCTCAAGGAAGATAAGAGACTTACAGTTTGTTTGGCGTCCAAAAAGCTTTCCAGACAGCAGTTTGTTTCCTTCCCCTTTTTATGAATGGTGGTAGTATTATGCTTCAGTCTGCGTTTTCTACCAAAGCCATTCATAAAAATAAAAACAAAACAAAATAACAACAACAAAAACTTTCTCGGCACAGTCTGGAGCCATTGGGTGCCAGAGGCTGGGAAAACATCCTGGCAGCCATAACCCCAACCAACATTGAAAGTATTCAAGGGTCTGTTTGTTTGGTGGTCTGAAAAGTATGAAGTGCTGTGTCTGAGGGTAGCTGGTAGAAGTTCCGTGACACGGACTAGGCCGGGAGCCAGGGCTGGCAGAGATTCAGACATTGTCTTTCCCCTCATTGAAGTGTCAGGAGCTAATTCATGGAAAATTGGGTGAGCTGGCAGCCCTTTCAGAGGATTTCATTGAGCTGCAGTGTGCAGGAGTCACATGAATGCGGGAGCCTCGGCCAAAAAAGGAGGGCGATTTCTGAGCAGTAGGAACCAGTCAGCCTGCACGAATGTGTGTAGATTTGAAACGGTTTGGGAGTAAACATGTGTACAGGTGTAATCGACAGGGAAAAGGGGGAGGAAGAAGAGTGCTGTCTTCTTCCAAATGACCCTTTGGAAATGAATCCTCTAATAGCCCACGCTTGTGTGTCCTAAGAGGCAAGAAGTCCTCATTGTTCTTGGTTCGATTTCCCCTGGAGAAAATATCATCTCAAAACTTGGGCTTTTGTGATGATCTCATCTCTACTGTGGTTTAAAGTCAAAGGGAAGAACGTCTTTTCCTTTGAGCAAAAGTACCTTGCCATTTATTTTATTTTTATGCTGTCCATCTAAAACAAAAAAAGTTCTGATGATTTTATATGGAATTTTAATGCACCAGCAATAAACCACTGTACCACTGAGAGGAACTCTGAGAGGAAGGGGCTCTCAGAATGAATGAACAGGGGCTAGTGAATAGTGAAGGTATCCTAACTGCTGTTATTTGGGAGAACTGTAACAATTTTATTTTTCACTGGCGCAAGAAAGCGTGTCACTATGCACATCAGAGTACCTCAGGTGTACTCACAAATCTCAGTGATGTGTAGATAGAATAATGCATGCCTGTATTCAGACATGAGAGTGAGGACTGGAAGTAAATAATCCATCGAAAAGCTCTGGCTTCAAATCTACCTTTTATAACGCCAAAGTAATAACAAGTATTTTCTAATACTCTGTTGGAAAGTTAGGCAGGCAGAAAAACATTCCCTCGGATGTTTCACTCAAAAGAGAGAGTTTTGCTCTACATATACAATAGATATAGATGCAACACAATATTCTTCCTACGATACCATCAAGAAACTGAATAAACTCACAGAATGGGAGAAAATATTTGCAAATCATAAGGGACTTGAATGTAAAACATTAAAAGAACTCACAACGTCGTTATGAAGAGATAGCAATTTTTTTAAATGGGCAAGGGATTTAAATAAACATTTCTCCCCAGGAGACATATAAATGGCCAATAAGCACATGAAAAGATGCTCAACATCATTAGTTGTAAGAGAAATTCAAATCAAACAGCAATGATGTTTAACTTCACACCCATTTGGATGTCTATAAGCAAAAAGACAGGCAATAACAAGCATTGGCATGTATACAGAGCAATTGGAACTCCAGATTCATTGCTGGTGAGACTGTAAAATGGTGCAGCTGCTTTGGGAAGGTGTCTGGCAGCTCCTCAAAAAGTGAAACAAAGAATTACAGTATGACCCAGTGATTCCACTCCCAGGTATATACCCAAGAATGAAAACATGTTCGCACAAAAATGTGTATATAAATGTTCATAGTAGCATTGTTCATAATATCCAAAAGATGGAAACACCCCAGATGTCCACCAACTAATGAATGGATAGGTAAAATGTGGTATATCCATACAAGGGAATATTATTTAGCATAAAAAGGAATGAACTGCTGATGCTACCACATGGATGACCCTAGAAAACCCTAGGCCAGTGAAAGAAGTCAGACACAAAATACTCTCCATATATTGTATGATTCTACTTACATGAAATGTCAAGATAGGTAAATTCGTAGAGACAGAAAGTAGATTCATGGTCACTTAGGCGTGGGAGGTGGCTAGGGATGTGGAGGTTAGTGAAGAGTAACCGCTAATGGGTACAAGATTTCTTTTAGAGGCGATGAAAGTGTTCTAAATCAGATTGTGGTGATGGTTGCACAGCCCTCTGAATATACTAAAATATACTTTAAATGAGTGAATTGTGTGGCATGTAAATTGTCTCAATGAAGGTGTTTTTTAAAAATGAAATATTAACAAATTAGGTACCTTCACTCCTCAGTTTTGTGACATATAGGCTAAAAACAAAGTGAATCAAACAGTTGTTTCTTTCAAGCTAGTTGGCATGTATGCCAGATTTTAACTGGGAATTGCTTTCACTGAGATAACCTATGTTGTGTTTCCTTAATATAGAGAGATCAGGAATAAACAGTTTTCTTTTTTTTTTTGAGATAGGGTGTTGCTCTGTCACCCAGGCTGGAGTGCATGATCACGGCTCACTGCAGCCTTGACCTTTCTTGGCTCCTGTGATCCTTCCATTTAGGCCTCTGAGTAGCTGGGACTACAATTGCATGCCACCACACACTGTTAATTTTTGTACTGCTTGTAGAGACAGGGTTTCACCATGTTGCCCAGCCTGGTCTGGAACTCCTGAGTTCAAGCCATCCGTCCACCTCTGCCTCCCAAAGTGCTGGGATTATAAGCGTGAGCCACCACGCCTGGCCATGTATAAACACTTTTAACTTTGGATATACCAGTTGAACTTTATACTTTCCTGTTTTCTTTGAAGACAAGTATCTATATTTAAAATATGTACATCTAATTTTTTCCAAAATGTATATTTTCTTTTAAAATATATCTTTTTCTTTTCCTCCTTAGCCACAACAAGTTGTTCAGAAGAAGCCTGCTCAGGTAAGACATAGTCAATAATTTTTTTCTCCCCATTAATATAAAAAGTGAAATATGTACTGAAAAATGTCCCCAAACTAAACCTTATTTCGCATTTTCTTAATTTTGATTATTATCTTGCAGTATTCTTGAAAATGTGTTGTAGCCTTCAAAGTCAGGAATATATAGTCGACAACCGTACCATTAAAACCCCCCAAAATGTAAGGTCTTAAGTGTACAAAGCAAATATAAATTATTTTAAAAATAAAACTATTTTATTTCATTGCCTCATATGTAAAACAAATATTTAACCTTATTCTATCTTTTATCAATTCTTAAACATCAAATTTTGCCCTTTCCTACTGTCTATATTCTGTTGACTTGACACCAGATTTCTATTTAATGATTCATGACTGGAAACATATTTCTTCATTGAACCATTTCATAATATTTGATGATCCCAAAACACTCCAAAGAATGCTGGAATACTTGCAAATTAAGTTATACTAACTTGCAGACTGATGCATTCTTAGATCTTATTTAAATAACTGAATCCCAGTCTGTGAAGTTTTTGGCAACATCAAAATTGGGAAATGGCTCTACGTCTCTTGCCCCATATTCCTGGACCACCTTGTCCTCACTATAATCTATACATAGAAACATTAAAAAACCGTATTTATTGAGGAAGCATATCTTGAAGAAAACAAAACTGAAGTATAAATTAACCATGATTGCTAATAATGTGAGCCATTATTAAAGTATAAGAATGTCCTGCTGTTATCTTCCTTTCTGGATGGAAATAGTCATTGGAGATTTAGGTGGCATGCTGAACCTGCTAAAATAAGTTGTTAAGCAGTGTCATGAGCTATCAAATTAAGTAGAACTCTTTCGTGTAATTTTAAGTATCCATGAAATCTTTTTCCCTAGCGGTCTTTACAAATCTACCTTGCATCCTGTTTTCTTAGGTCAATGTTGCCTTGCCTGGGAAGGACCACCCGGGCAATCTTATATATCTACTATTCTCTAAAAATGCCACTTAGAAGAGAACTGAAACTTCCAAACATATGAAAGGATCCAGGGAAAGTGTCTTCAAACAATTACACATGAGCTTTAAGTGCAATAAAAACAGAGTTACCATGAAAAAAGTCATTCTCATTGCTGCTCCCATACGTAAAAACTAAGAGTGGGAGAGGGGTGCTAAAAAGACCCAGTGTTTGTGTGTCTTTAAGCAATATTAATATCTATCTATCTATCTATATATATATACAAAAACTTGACATTTTAAGTAGGAGAACCCAAATATATTTAGCCTCTCATCCTTTATCTGTACAAAAATCAAGAGAAAATAAATTGATAATTCTGTGCATTTGAGTCAAAGGATGAGGCAGAGTTCACATTTGCACCACAGGCTGTGAACTACAGATTAATCACCTTATGTGATTTGTTAATATTGATTCAGTCCCTGTGCTTAGTGTCATAGGGAAGATGAGTCAAACAAAGTAAAACAGTCACTGCACCTGAGAAATGTACTTATATGTATATGCCTGTGTCCTATCCAGTGGTATGCTGGAATCAGCCCTTGTGAGCAAATAGCGAACTTCTCTTCTGAATTCCGTGTGCAGTGATGTCGAGTAGGTAGCTTGAAATCCACTATGGTGGGAGTATTTACACCATGGAAAATGACAAATACTAAAATTCAGGACTTTTTTTTTTTTTTCCTGAAGAGCAAGTTGTTAAACATTTGCCTCCCCAGCATGGCCCCACCCTTCAGCAATTCTGTTTATTTGGTCTGGAGATCCATCAGTATTTTTTATGAACTCCCTAAGTGAGTTTAATGTGCAACCAGAGATGAAGACACTCCATGAAAACACATGGGAAGATGTTTGAACATTTGTTGAGCAAATGACCACAGAATGTCAATGTGCATGGGACACACAGGGGATACGGATGAATGAGTGGAATGCCTCAGGTTATCAAGGGGATGATACCCCAAAGACTGGAATTTTCTTGTTTTGTTTGATTTTGTTGTTGTTGAGTTGCAGAAGGGAAAACTGAAACATAAATTAAGGGAAAGAAATTACAGATGAGATGAATGGCATATATAAAGGTAGAGAGGCAAGAACAAATGCATCACAGGTGGAGATTATTAATGTGGCTAGAACTGATTGCAAGTTGGGCATTAATACACCAAGAAATAATATAAGTGAAATCACAGTTTTTCCCAAGAGAATCCAGAATCTCAAAGAATCCACAAGTGGATTGAGTTGATCTTCAAGGATCAATCTGACTACCTTACAGACCCTGTTCCAGATTTGCCCCATATAGGAGAGTTCAGACTCAGACCTATAAAAAAGAACATGAGCTCACTGGGCTACCTAATTTATATTGTCTGATGACACAGTAATGAATTATGTAAACGTGAAAGCTACGTGAAAGTTCGTGGACGATAATGTAAATTTTACACTACATTCAAAAGAATATCTTCCTTTTCCATCTGTTTCTTTCAAAATACCCTCCCAGATGGCTTTCCCATGTGGCAATCAGGATTAACGCAGCCTCATATCCTTCCTACAACAGCACTTTGAGGGGTTACATTCAGAATCACTTTTGAGGTAAAATTTTAGCACAGCTAAATATTTTATATCTAAAGAAAAGGGCTCAGAAGTGTGTAAAGAGACCTGGGTTTTTCTTTCTGACCCCATCACTAGGCTAATTAATTTCTCTTTGCTCTATTTATCCATCTAGGAAATGGAATAATAATGCCTTTTCCCTTACTCCCAAGAACATTACAAGAGATTCATAATTATATAAATTCCAGGTAGCATTATTACGTTCTGACTTATTTTTGACGGTTTCTCATTTCCAGAGATTTATAGTCTCAAAAATTCTAGAATCCCGATTTATTCTAAAGTACTTCCTCTTTGACGTCAAGTGTTTTCCTTGAATGTTTTTTAAAGCAGGATTTTTTAGCTGGAGGAAATTTTCTACTAATTGCTCCATCCTATCATTAGGGTTAAAGCATTCAGAATCATGTTCCTAGTATTTCTGTCACATGTATACAGAATTACAAAGGCTCTGTGGTAAAGTATCCTTATACTGCCCAATGCTGAAGTCTCCTCAGATCTTCAAGAACGGCCCTTCTTGAACCTGGGGTACAAAGCAGCAGAGTTTATTCTGAGGAGACGAATTCAGAATTATGACAAATCTCAGCACCTACATATGCACTTGTGTTTGTGCGTACAAGTACATGCATCTAGAGAGAAATAAAAAGTGAAGGACCACCCTGCTGCAGGAGTTCGTGTTTGGGAAATCCACCAGGTGTCATCAGCTGCAAACATCAACTGTGTCCTATAATCCTAATGGGAGAGTTAATAGCCTCTTAAAAATCTAAAGGGGAAAATCTGTAATATGCACGTTAACTTTTTTCTAAAATTCCAAAACCAATGAAAACGGCTTACAAAATAACTCTACTATATTTCCACTTCAAGTGATAAACAATAAATTGAAATTAGCTAATTAGAAATAAATAGAAATGAGGCTGGGTGCGGTGTCATGCCTGTAATCCCAACACTTAGGGAGGTCAGGAGTTCGAGACCAGCCTGGCCAACATGGAGAAGCCCCGTCTCTACTAAATACACAAAAATTAGCCAGGCGTGGCAGCAGGTACCTATAATTCCAGCTACTTGGGAGGCTGAGGCAGGAGAATCGCTTGAACCTGGTTGGCGGGGGAGGGTTGCCGTGAGCAGAGATTGTACCACTGCACTCCAGCCTGGGTGACAGCAAGACTCCATCTCAAAAGAAAGAAATAGAAATCAGCTCGTTTTTTAGCAATTTGAGCAGTTGAATTCTCAGTCATATGAATTACATTCTTAACCCTAGTAGGAAATGGTGGTAGGTTTTCTTTTCTTTTTTTAAAAAAAGAAACACCATAAAAGTACCAGATTATTATTATTATTATTAGAGGGTGCTTTGTTACTCAGGTTTTACTTTGATAAAATAAGTCTCTTTCCATCTGAGATGTCTAAAAAAGTTTCTCTAGTTTATCAAGTATTTGATCGTTTGCTATTTCCCTTTTAAGGCTGTCACCTGAGACTTGAAGGGACTCCCTAAATGTAATTCAGACATTTTTCTCTCACCTTTCTTCTACCCAAAGGGAAAACAGGTTTTTAAAATCCAAAAGTTCTCCACCCCTTCAATCTACTTTCCCCATTGTTGTACAGCCCTGGCAAACAATGCCTCTGGCAATTAGGACAGGTACAAACCTGCTCCTTTTCAATTTCCCAGTGAGAGGATTGCAAAGTCTTCAGTTTCTGAAAGACTGGAAACAAAGCTTTCTGTTTCAAAAAAGAGTTTTTACTTGCGAGTAACATCTTCTGTGGGCGGTGTGCACCCGGGCAAAGAAATCTCAGTAAGCCTTGATTATCACGGGATTTCTTCCCCCTCAAAATAAAATGTTGAATGTTTTTACAGAGACTTCAAGGGCAGTTTTAAGGATGTTTATATTTCAGACAACCTAAACATTGTTTGGAGCAAAATGAGAGATTTCATTTTGGGACAAGCAAGTTGATGAATTGCAGTCAGCATCTCGTTCTCAAAGAAGGCATTTTTACTGGGGGCTTTTAGTCTAGACATACAAAGAGGGAAGGAGGAAAGGGGAAAGCATTCTCACTCTAACACTCATCTTTTACATGGTACCTTGGCCAGTGCAGTAAATAGTTCATAATAAATCAGACTGACAAATACTCACTCGTCTACTCACTCAAGGAACATAATGATTTATACTGCCTAAGTCATAAAGATTACTGATGTATTTATTTTTTTACTTATGCACTTTCAAGCTGGTAAAACATCTTGTGGGCCAGTAAATGTTTAGTACCAACTGGCAAAACATGAAGAATCATATCAAAGGCTGCCCTGAGTTGCACTGTTTTGTTGTATAGGAAATACTTTTTGACTTAACCGCTGACCTCTGACATCACACAGGTCAAGGGAAAAGGAGAGAGCAAAGTAGAAACCAAGGTTTAACCCTTAATAAAGTAGCTCAAGGACATAGCAGCACAGGGAAATTGGAGGGCAGAGGAAGCATATCAAAATGATTATTAACTGTAAACAGATGAAGTAATTAGCTTAGCTAACAGTTGTAATACAGGAATATTGGCAGGATGAAGTCAGCGGTTCTTGGCAGGAAATGTTTTATAGAGATGACAACTTCTAACAGAAGTGAAAGAACATCACTCAATTTAGGGCAACTTATAAAACTCCAAAAGGCAAAATTTAGTGTTTCTGGACTTGACAAATTTGCCGAGAGTTTTCTTTTTTTTAGTATGACTGTTTCTGTGTGGGAAAGTCTGTGGATTAGGCTCAAAACAAAATGGCAGTGGCTGCCTGCATTTCCCCTTCACATTGCAGAATTTTCCTCTACATTTTGATGTGTACTGGATAAAAACCAATTATTTACTCAATATATATCTTTCTTCTTACTCTCCAAACTTACTGACCCAAATTAATGTGGAACAAATAGCAATTGGCTTTAAAACCTGGTCTTTCTAAGAAAATCCTTAATCGTTGCATAGAAATATATTGCATTGTCTCAGACACTCACATTCAGGAAATGTTTGCTGGACACTCAAATGTCTACTAAGAAATTATTTGTTAACTTACTGTTATTGATATTTTTATAATCTTACTCAAAAGTCGTAACTCAGGATAATGAAAAACATTTGGTGCAATAATGATTAAAATCCACAAATGTTCTGTTCCCTGGCTGCAAATACAACACCTATGCAAAATTTTACACATCTACAAAACAAAAGGAAAAGGTTTTTCCTAGTCTATGCCATTAATAAGCACATCTGGAATATAACCCTTAAGCAGTCTTTAATCATAATTTAAAGCTACTTTCCATAAAAGTAAGAACATTCCACAACAGTTGTGGAAACACTGAAATAAATTTTCTTCTTCTGGGCTGGGCACGATGGCTCATGTCTGTGATCCCGGCACTTTGAGAGGCTGAGGCAGAAGTATCCCTTGAGCCCAGGAGTTTAGGACCAGCCTGAGCAACATAGTGAGACCCCATCTCTATTTAAAAAAAAAAAAAAATTCCTTCTTTTGAATACTTTGTTTATGCAAAAATCCTTTTGCTGTCTTTAGCTATTTTTTTAAATGCAGTGTTCCTGTGATAAGAATTGAACCTGGCATGGAAAACTGATCAAACCAGTAATCCTCAGAAATCGTGACTCCTGAAACTTATAATTGGTTTATACCTAAAATGATTTCCCTGTTTGAAAAATGTGCCTACCATCTCCAGATTTTTTAAAAAACAGCCCTTTATCCCAGGAAGGAGAAATTCATTGTATCCCAGAGACCAGCATTACTTCTGTTGCAATATTTTCAGTAATGGAACTGTTGAGGTTACAGACAAGACAAGCCAGAGAGCATTTTAGGAAGCTAATACTTTTTATTTTACTTTCCTCTGGGTACTCTATTGAATAGTTTTTTTCTTTCTTAAGAACCTATCCTTGAATCATAGGTAAAGAAATAATCACAGAATTAGTAACTGACGTTAATAATCACAGCTTCACACTATAGTCTTACTGGATTTTTACTCTTTTTCAGCGTTTCCCCAAGTGGTTGTCACAGTTCTCACACAATCCTGCAGTGTAGATAGACATGTATAGTCATTACTGGTCTGACACAGTGGGACTGAGACCTGCTAGTGCAGTGGTTGGCATCTATGATTAGTGAGGTCCAAGCTCAACCTTCTTTACATTAAACATGCCCTAGCAAGACCTTCAAACCAACTTTATTAAGCTGATGCTAACACACACAAAGTAGTCCTAACAATTCTATGTTATATATACGTAATGTAAAAATAAAGACAAGATCAGGTACAAATGCTGTCAATATCTCAACTTCTTGTCTCCTTTTGAAAAATGTAATTCCTGCCTAGCATTTCCACCAGAATCCCTTGCTCTTGCCAGATTATATGGTTTATATATGTTCCATTTAACATGTTTTTAAAAAATCTGCTGTAGAGTTTTCCTAGTTGGAGGAAATAATCACTTTCCATTAAGTTAAACAGTCTTGATACATTTTAAACGAAAATATCTGACAGAGAATAGAAAAACTCAGCTTTGTGGTCTTGTCGGTCACTTAGCTACAGATGGAACTTGAAAAACTAGTTCCCGGTCATTGCTGCTGAGGAGAGCCCTTTATTTCTGCTGTAACAGGACTGACTCAAGATACTCATGAACGTGGAAAACTCCTAAGTGTGTCATTCTGAGTTCCTGAAAAGTTGAACATACACAGATGAAAAAAAAAAAAAAAAGAATGCCATTTAGCCATAACTACCCTTTCTAGATTACCAAGTATTTGTAGGTTTATTGGCAAGATAGCTTAAATCACATATGTATTTCTGGCCTGCAACATCATGTAATAGAAGAGTTGCAGAATTATTTGCAGTTAAGAAAAAAAAAAAAGATAAGGACTTATTAAAGCTGACATGGACTTCTGTGATTTTTGCACTCCTTACCGCACACAAAGGAGGGCATCATGGTAACACCACCCCTGAGTTTGTATTTCCCGGTTCCATTTAGAATCCACTGGCTTCTTCTACTGCAGACCTGCTGTTTAGTCTGCATCTGAAAATTAAACCC
The DNA here is from genome assembly GCF_001698545.2 of Rhinopithecus bieti. Taxonomy (NCBI): domain Eukaryota; kingdom Metazoa; phylum Chordata; class Mammalia; order Primates; family Cercopithecidae; genus Rhinopithecus; species Rhinopithecus bieti. The sequence continues at coordinate 1,542,862 of NW_016805189.1, read as the reverse complement.
AGAGCTTCAGCTCTTAGCATTAAATACTGAACTTTCTTCCAGCACACACCCTCATCCATGCCTGTATGGTAAGACTTATTAAACTCAAGACATTTTAAAATTCCATCAGCCTTAGGAGTTAAGTTTGGATATTGGGCTGTCTTCCTCCTCCTTTTTAATCAATTAGCAGAAGTGTACCCAAAGGTGTATGTATCACATGCATCATGTTGAACCAAATTAAAAGAACAGTGGTACGTGCAAACTATATTTCTGGGTTTTAGTGGAGTTTTTTTCGAGCTTAGCTAAAACAATGAAAGAGTTACATTTACCAAATTCCTTTTTTCATGAACAAAAGAAAAACTAAGGCAAAGTAAGTGCACTTTTCCAGTAGTTATAATAAAAGTATAGTTTTCCAACTCTGCCCATCCCTTGCCCCGCTCATCAATTTTCTGCCAAGAAAGCTCACACGTTTCAGCCCGGTACCACGCAACCTCACTTGTCTTTGTAAAGTAGCTGCATGATGGCTGGGAGCTGTTTGGTGTTTAGAGGCCTTAGTGGCTGGTGCTCATAAAAATGTCACTGTGCACTTGCACTTTGAAAAGTCCTTTCATATGAACATTCCTGAAGCCCCATTCCAACAGGTAAGCCTTCTTGACCAAAGAGCGGCTGTTTAGCCTTCCCACCCTGCCACTAGACCCTAATGAGATGTGTGCAACTCTTGGCTACAGTTTTCTTCTTATTATTACTTCAAGGCTTCTCTTGGGAGCTACACAAGCTCAAAGGTCCTTTGACCATTAGGTGACAAATGTGATGCAATTTTTTTAAACCATGTCAAGGTACAAGCTATTGTCTATAACACACAGCCTTTTTTTTTTTTTTTTTTTTTATTTTATTTTATTTTATTTTTTTGAGACAGAGTCTTGCTCTGTCGCCCAGGCTGGAGTGCAGTGGCGCCATCTCGGCCTACTGCAAGCTCCGCTTCCCAGGTTCACGCCATTCTCCTGCCTCAGCCTCCCAAGTAGCTGGGACTACAGGTGCACGCCACTACACCTGGCTAATTTTTTTGTATTTTTAGTAGAGATGGGGTTTCACTGTGTTAGCCAGGATGGCCTTGATCTCCTGACCTTGTGATCTGCCCACCTCGGCCTCCCAGAGTGCTGGGATTATAGGCGTGAGCCACCGTGCCTGGCCCCAGCCATGTCTTTTAAGTTACTAAAGATGATTGAAGCTCAGGGGTCCCTACCAACTCCTCAGTTACAGAAACAGGACTCTTTGGGGGATGTCAGAGCCAGCTGCTTATTCTCCATGTCACCTGTTTCTGTTCTCTCTTTGCACCACAGAAGCACCGTGTGTTTTTTTTTTATTTTATTTTATTTTATTTTTTTGAGACAGAGTCTTGCTCTGTCGCCCAGGCTGGAGTGCAGTGGCGCCATCTCGGCCTACTGCAAGCTCCGCTTCCCAGGTTCACGCCATTCTCCTGCCTCAGCCTCCCAAGTAGCTGGGACTACAGGTGCACGCCACTACACCTGGCTAATTTTTTTGTATTTTAGTAGAGATGGGGTTTCACTGTGTTAGCCAGGATGGCCTTGATCTCCTGACCTTGTGATCTGCCCACCTCGGCCTCCCAGAGTGCTGGGATTATAGGCGTGAGCCACCGTGCCTGGCCCCAGCCATGTCTTTTAAGTTACTAAAGATGATTGAAGCTCAGGGGTCCCTACCAACTCCTCAGTTACAGAAACAGGACTCTTTGGGGGATGTCAGAGCCAGCTGCTTATTCTCCATGTCACCTGTTTCTGTTCTCTCTTTGCACCACAGAAGCACCGTGTGTTAACTCTGGCCAGACCATGACATTTAGGGGAGCTAAGAATGGGTTTTCCAACCTCATTCCTGACAGGGAGGGTTTTTCTTCTCTTCATTGAATGCACACTTGTGGTCCAGAATCCACACATGTAGCCAAAGACCAAGTCACTGGGAATGTGAGAGCTGAGGTTTGCAGAAGTGGGAAGAGCCACCTGCCCCGCCACATCACCCCTTTGGGAACCATTCCTTCCTTTGAAGGGTGGCCAGCCAGGGCTATGCCAAGAAGAGAGAGCTCTCCACTAACTAGACATTTGAGAAAACCATCATTCTGAGCATGTGAGAGCCACATTGCCTGCAAACCTTTAACGGAGTGAGACTCCTACCCTCTGACATCCTAGTCATGTTCCCAGTACTAACTGATAGTCACTAGTAGAAGAATTCCAAGGTCAGCAGAAAGATACATTAATAAAACAACTATCCACATTGTGTTAAGAACAGTTAAGGAAACATTATGATCTACCACCATTTTCATTTGAATTGTGTCTAAGGGGTTGGAAGTCAGGAGTTTCAGGAGCTCACATCAAGCAAAGTTTCTGGGAATGTTTTGAAAAGCTGATCACATTCCATCTAGTACAAGGTCTTAAGTTCATGGCCTGAAAATTCTGTTTCCTTCCGGATTTGAAAGTACCTTGGTTTCCGGATAGTATAGAAAAATCAAACAGTTAGAAATGGAATAATTACAGCTCAATCCAGGAGATTTGCCAGCTTGACTGTGCTCTATTAATTTGTTGACTGTAAGAAGGAATAAAATATACCTGCTGGCTTTTATGCCGTGGTCTGTTTCAGAGTAATCACCTAAGTCCACACCTCATGTCATAATGAGAAGTGAGTCATCTGGGGACAGACGAGGTGTGTATCTGCCTAACAGTTCAGTGACTTTCTGGAATTTAAATATTAAATGAAAGGACAGGGTCACAGGGCAGCTGATCTTTGGCTTGCCTCTCTTTCGTCTGCCCATGGCTTTGATCATGCTACATCCTTCTTTGTGGCCAGGGCTCCACAGAGAATCTCAGGGTCATGGCCTGTTGCCTAGTCAAGAGGTATAAACCTGCTGCTTATATATGTGAAGCCCACAGTTTGGGGGTTGGGAGTTAAAGGGGAGGTAGCCTCATACGTTCCACTTTTCCCACAAAACCCAAAGCAGACTAAACAAAACCGGTGTGAAATCTCATGACTTGATGCTGCCATGGTTATATGTTTCAAGCTGTAATCCATTCATTTGTATGTGTGTTTATTCCCAGGATTGACAGCTCTCTCAGTCTTCGGGGGGAAAGAGAATATTTGAAACCTTTTGCAAAGGGTTTGAAGTATGCAGTGGCCTGTGATTAAAGCCCAGGATAGAGAGAGAGTGTGTGTGCGTGTGTGTGTATGTGCATTCATGTGAGTGTGTGAGTGCCCGTTCATGTGGGGTTTTTTCTCCCATTTGCTGCTTTTACGCAAAAGCGTCACACATGGTAGCATTTAGGAGCCCCTTCACAGCTGAAGTGTTTCAAACACTAATGAATGGAAGTTTGGTCATATAATGCAGACAAGCTTTAAGGCATGCTTTACTGAATGGTGTACTGTGGTGACCTGGGAAAGGAAGAGAGGTATAAATTGTGTCGGTTAGCCACCCAGACAAAATGAAGCCATGTGGAAAATCAAATCTATTAAAGTATGAAGACTGTTATAAGCTGTTTTAAGCTGGCCATTCTTAAAGGGGCTCGGTCTGCTGCAGGAGTAAATGTTTACCTCTTCTCCCAGATCTTTTTCACATGCCGTCTTATGAGACAATGTGCAGCATTTGATAAAAATCATCCTCTCACTAAGGACGCTTTTATCGGAAATGTTTATTGTCTCCGCTTTACCACCCATGTCCTGAAAGGTACTGCACATTTGTTAAATAAGCAAAAGGAAAAAGAACTTTGCGGCTCAAGCCGGCTCGCAGAAACCCCAACAAATTCCAGAGCCATAAGGAATCAGAAAAAGGAAAGGGGCAGGAGGAGTTAGATTTATATGAAGAGGGGGCCTTGCAAAAACATATATATTAGATTTTCTCTGCTTGGCTAGCCCACCATCAAATGTTTGGTCCATGCGGATTAGTATTGAGATTGAGCAGTTACGCTGAACTTGGGTCACTGTCTCAAAATGTGCTTTAATAAATACAAAGGGGAGGAAATGGATTTGGGAAGGCTCGTTGTCCGCTCTGCCCCTGTTCTCACACTGCCTCTGCACAGTGGTGTAGCGGTCACAAGCTAGTGTTGGCACCAAAACCGACCCGACCCAAATCCTGGTCCCACGCACCCTGTAATTTTGGGCACATTCCTTGTCTGTGCCTTGGTTTTCTCATCTGTAAAATAGGAATATTAACAGAAGGTGCCTACGCATCTGGTAAGCACTCTAAAAATACCAGCTATTATTCCCAGTATCGGGAGGGTGGGTTCATTTATGCCTTAAGAACTGATCCCCCTAACTCTATTTTCTTGTGTGCCGGTTTTAAAACTGATGAATGGCATGCTGTCGGGAAAAATTTATTCCATTCCTATTTTTTTTCTAATTGGTGAGTAACCATGCATTGCCCTGACATTCTCTGGACAGCAAACAATTGAATTTGCTGACCAGCCGCCATGATTGTCAAGCCTTAAGTCAACAGTGGCTAATGACCACTCTGGGAAAAAACAACACCTTGATTCCTCAATTACGGTTTAAGAAGCCCTGGTAATGAGGGCTCGCCAGTCATCGTCATCCTCTTTTGAGGCAAGCGCAATGTGCTGTGGAAACAGGTTACCTCTGCACTGTTGGCAAGAACAGCCCACACAGTGTAACGATTGAGCGTCATGGCTGTGCCCTTTGTGTGTTCCAGGAGGAAACTGAAGAGACATCCTCACAAGAGTCTGCCGAAGAGGACTAGGGGGCGCCAACGTTCGATTTCTACCTCAGCAGCAGTTGGATCTTTTGAAGGGAGAAGACACTGCAGTGACCACTTATTCTGTATTGCCATGGTCTTTCCACTTTCATCTGGGGTGGGGTGGG
>NW_016805189.1:1498161-1534643 GCF_001698545.2 Rhinopithecus bieti | reverse complement strand
AGAAATCACATAACCTTAAAAGGACTATATTAATCACCTTCTTTGTAATCCCTTCACAGTCCCAGGTTTAGTGAAAAACTGCTGTAAACACAGGGGACACAGCTTAACAATGCAACTTTTAATTACTGTTTTCTTTTTTCTTAACCTACTAATAGTTTGTTGATCTGATAAGCAAGAGTGGGCGGGTGAGAAAAACTGAATTGGGTTTAGTCAATCACTGCACTGCATGCAAACAAGAAACGTGTCACGCTTGTGATGTCGGGCATTCATATAGGAAGAACGCGGTGTGTAACACTGTGTACACCTCAAATACCACCCCAACCCACTCCCTGTAGTGAATCCTCTGTTTAGAACACCAAAGATAAGGACTAGATACTACTTTCTCTTTTTCGTATAATCTTGTAGACACTTACTTGATGATTTTTAACTTTTTATTTCTAAATGAGACGAAATGCTGATGTATCCTTTCATTCAGCTTACAAACCAGAAAAGGTTATGTTCATTTTTCAAAAAGGGAAGTAAGCAAACGAATATTGCCAACTCTTCTATTTATGGATATCACACATATCAGCAGGAGTAATAAATTTACTCACAGCACTTGTTTTCAGGACACTCCATTTTTAGGAAATCTACTTCCTACAGAGCCAAATGCCATTTAGCAATCAATAACACTTGTCAGCCTCAGAGCATTCAAGGAACCTAGACAAGTAAAATTATCCTCTTTGTAATTTAATGAAAAGGTACAACAGAATAATGCATGATTAACTCACCTAATTATGAGGTGAGAGGAGCGAAATCTAAATTTCTTTTGCTATAATTATACATCAATTTAAAAGAAAAAAAAAAAAAAAAAGGGGCAGTCTGTCTCTCTCTGTCTCTCTCCCTCTTCCTCTCCCTCTCTCTTTTCATTGTGTATCAGTTTCCATGAAAGACCTGAATACCACTTACCTCAAATTAAGCATATGTGTTACTTCAAGTAATACGTTTTGACATAAGATGGTTGACCGAGGTGCTTTTCTTCGGCTTGAGTTCACCATCTCTTCATTCAAACTGCACTTTTAGCCAGAGATGCAATATATCCCCACTACTCAATACTACCTCTGAATGTTACAATGAATTTACAGTCTAGTACTTATTACATGCTGCTATACACAAGCAATGCAAGAAAAAAACTTACTGGGTAGGTGATTCTAATCATCTGCAGTTCTTTTTGTACACTTAATTACAGTTAAAGAAGCAATCTCCTTACTGTGTTTCAGCATGACTATGTATTTTTCTATGTTTTTTTAATTAAAAATTTTTACAAATACTTGTTTCAGCTTCTCTGCTAGATTTCTACATTAACTTGAAAATGTTTTAACCAAGTCGCTCCTAGGTTCTTAAGGATAATTTTCCTCAGTCACACTACACATCACACAAGATTTGACTGTAATGTTTAAATATTACCCTCCAAGTCTGTACCTCAAATGAATTGTTTAAGGAAATGGACTAATTGACTTGCAAAGACCTACCTCCAGACTTCAAAAGAAATGAACTTGTTACTTGCAGCATTCATTTGTTTTTTCAATGTTTGAAATAGTTCAAACTGCAGCTATCCCTAGTCAAAACTATTTTTATAAAAGACGTTTGATAGAAAGGAACACATTTTTACATACTTTTGCAAAATAAGTAAATAATAAATAAAATAAAAGCCAACCTTCAAAGAAACTTGAAGCTTTGTAGGTGAGATGCAACAAGCCCTGCTTTTGCATAATGCAATCAAAATATGTGTTTTAAGATTAGTTGAATATAAGAAAATGCTTGACAAATATTTTCATGTATTTTACACAAATGTGATTTTTGTAATATGTCTCAACCAGATTTATTTTAAACGCTTCTTATGTAGAGTTTTTATGCCTTTCTCTCCTAGTGAGTGTGCTGACTTTTTAACATGGTATTATCAACTGGGCCAGGAGGTAGTTTCTCATGACGGCTTTTGTCAGTATGGCTTTTAGTACTGAAGCCAAATGAAACTCAAAACCGTCTCTCTTCCAGCCACTTCAGGGAGGTAGTTTCAAAAGCCACATACCTCTCTGAGACTGGCAGATCGCTCACTGTTGTGAATCACCAAAGGAGCTATGGAGAGAATTAAAACTCAACATTACTGTTAACTGTGCATTAAATAAGCAAATAAACAGTGGCTCATAAAAATAAAAGTCGCATTCCATATCTTTGGATGGGCCTTTTAGAAACGTCATTGGCCAGCTCATAAAATTGAAGCAATTGCTCGTGTTGGCCAAACATGGTACACCGAGTGATTTCCATCTCTGGTGAAGTTACACTTTTATTTCCCGTACGTTGTACAATCAAAACACACTACTACCTCTTAAGTCCCAGTATACCTCATTTTTCATACTGAAAAAAAAAGCTTGTGGCCAATGGAACAGTGAGAACATCATAAAATTTTATATATATAGTTTATTTTGTGGGAGATAAATTTTATAGGACTGTTCTTTGCTGTTGTTGGTCACAGCTAAATAAGACTGGACATTTAACTTTTCTACCATTTCTGCAAGTTAGGTATGTTTGCAGGAGAAAAGTATCAAGACGTTTAACTGCAGTTGACTTTCTCCCTGTTCCTTTGAGTGTCTTCTAACTTTATTCCTTGTTCTTCATGTAGAATTGCTGTCTATGATTGTACTTTGAATCGCTTGCTTGTTGAAAATATTTCTCTAGTGGATTATCACTGTCTGTTCTGCACAATAAACATAACAGCCTCTGTGATCCCCATGTGTTTTGATTCCTGCTCTTTGTTACAGTTCCATTAAATGAGCAATAAAGTTTGGTCAAAACAGATCAAGGAGGGAGACACTCACAAGTCATTTTGTTGCACCCCTTGCACACACCTTGGTACACACGTACATAAAGTGTGTTTTACATATCATACTCCTTCAATCAACTGCCCTGAGCTCACCTTTCAGATTCTGACATTTAATTCTACAGAGACAATCTTGGAAGAAACATGAAGAATAAGCTGTAGTTCCAAACTATAGAATTTTTACTTCAGGCTAGCATCTACAAAGTTTGTAAGGGAAGTAACTAATGCAACAGTTGTCTTTGAAGTAACATTGAAGAGAGATCTAGAAGTTTGATCAAAAGAATAAGAAATGAAAGCCACGAAGTATCTCCTAGATAGGAGCCTTTTAACTCTAAAAAGTACTAGCAAAGTCAGAAGGATTCTACCAAGTTCAAGGTGAACTTGACACTTAAGTTGCTAATTATGAATATATCCAGGATTTTTAAAAAGCTAAAACTTCTGGTTTGTACTATCACCATTGTTACTCAAATTTTCTTCATTTAGCTTCTTAAGAGAAATTTGTTTCTAGAAAGAGCTTGCCAATTTTAAGACATCTACTGTCAGGAAATTTGTTAAATGTATTACTTCATTCCTGAATTCATTCACTTATTCTCACAGTCAGTATTCTGTGAGTACCTTACTGAGTTATCCTGAAAAGTGGTTGCATCCCGAAACCCCTGCCAATACCAAGGACAAATCACAGGCCCTCTCACAGAAGGCCTTTATGGTCACCATCAGAGAGGGAGAATGAGTTTCAGCCAATGTAGCATTTCACATGGGAGCGTGGGGAGGGTATTGTATCTTTTAATGGGCTAAGGATGCTCAACTCTTTAGTAAATTCAGGAATAGTAAGTGGTGTAGGACTCTAGGCAGAAATAAAAACAGAATTTAGGAATGAATACCCTCCAGTCAGGGGGCATATGATGCAAACTCCAACTGTAACAAAACTTCAGAGAAGTGAAACATAAGGAGCCCAAGACCAGCACTGTGGCACACTCCTATAGTTTCAGCTACTCAGAAGGCTAAAGCAGGAGGATCACTTGAGTCTAGGAGTTGGAGGTTGCAGTACACTGTGATCACACCTCTGAATAGCCACTGCACTTCAGTCTGAGCAACACAGCAAAACTCAATCTCTCAATTAAAAAAAAAAAAAAAAAAAAATAAAAAAAAAAAAAAAAAAGCCAAGACAAGAGAAAAGATGGCAAGATTTGAATGCTCTATCCTTTTTATTAGTTTTATTTCTGTCTGTGAGATGACTTTTTATTGAGCAAGACTAATTTCTAGAGTTAGGTAAGATCATTCTTGAGAAATTACTCTTCAGATCTAGGAATTCTGGCCTAAAAGTGGAAGAAAAATAGAAAAAATCAAAATTATTTTTGAAATACATAATTCAGATAGATAACAACCAGGGGGTCAAAAGGCAACAACAGGGGTCTACACCCCTAGTCCAAGTTCGGCCATCTGTAAAACTTGGCAATCTGGTTTCTTCTAAAGTAGGAGAGAAAAGGCTGCAGATAAGACCCTGTCTCCTCCATCCTCAGCTTATGTATTTGGGACTCCACCCAAGCTGAGCCAGTCATGCCTTGGTTCCACTCTCATACCAAGACCCAGTTGTGGCCCATGGGAAAATGCTTCATGCCAGTGAGCAATACTCCACTTTGTACCCAGTTTGCAATGGTTAGGATCTTGTTTTCGCTTTTGAGCCTGAATCAACACCTTGATGATCTGCCTCCACTCCATGAGTAAGCCCATCTCAGCCTTTCCAGGGCCCTAAATTCTTCCCCTGTACTTGCCACCAACCCTAAGGTTGATCCCTTGTGACCTGTTAGTCCCATCTCCCTTCTATTCAATTACCTATTTTCTCACTTTTGGATTTTGCTTGTCCTGTGGCTTCCTTAGTCCTAGTTTAAGCATACATTCTTGAGGATGTGAAATAGCAACATTTGAGAATGCTGTGCTGCCAGACCCAGACTGTGGGATATCTACCTTGAAAGAAACTTGCTTTGTGAGGAAAATGGTAGACACAGATCTAGCTCTAGCAGTGTGCTGCTGCCGAGAATCTAGAGAGTTCAGAGAAAAGAGGAGACCTTTAACACACTGCCATGTTCTCCCCAAATCCTGGAGATCTCAAAAGCGTCAACGTCCTCCCAAGTCAGATCACTGACTAATGTCTGCTGTTCCACTGGGCATATTGGTCAGGTTTTAGAGGAATCTAAGGAAGAAGAGCTGCCATTTAAGTGGTAAAGCTCCAAGAGATGCAATGAAACAAAGACAAAGTTGATATTAAAGTGCAAATAGTTTAGCACAGGCTAGCAGCTCCTGCCCTAGAAATGAATGGCTGTGTTAGCCAGGATCCCTTCAGTTGCACAGTACATAAACCCAACACAGAATGGCTTAAGCCAAACAAAACAAAACAAAACAAAATAAAATGTGTAGTAGCTGATAAACTAGGAAGTCCAGGATGCGGATCTTTAGGTACGGCTTGATCCAGGGACCCAAGGATGTGGCCAGAACTATAGTCTGTGTATAACCTATAGTTCAGCTTTTCTCTATCTTGGCTTCATTCTTAGATAGATTATCTTCTAGCGATGACAGGGTAGCTGCTGTAAGCCACACACCCACGTCATCTCCATCTAGCAAACTCTGAAGAAAGATCCTTATTTTTTTTCAATATTTCTAACAAAATCTTGGGGTTGAATACTGTTGGGCCAATTTGGATCTCAGGCCAATCACTATAAAATCATTCTGGCCAGAAGTGGGTGGGAGTGGGGAGAAAACACTGATTGGTCAGATCAGATGTGGATCACATGTCTGTCCCCAGAGCCGGTCCATAAAGGCGGACCTCAGTAAGTGAGGGGGAGGGAAGAGAGGAGGCCCAGCCCCATGTAAAACACAAAATCAGAGACGCCCCAAAGACAAACCCAAGCCCACAGCCAGAAGAAGGGAAAATAGATAAAGGAGAGAGGAAGGATAGCAGCTGCCTGTTACAATGGCACAACCAACAACTCTCACTTAAGACCCAGAAACTGAGGTGAGATAAATGTGAGCAAGGCTGAAGAATGTCACAGACTTTACCATGAATGTGAATGGAAATCAAATACCCTGAGAATTGTTGGTCTGGCAGTGGACTTTGCAGGCGGATAAAGACACCTCGTTTAGAGGCACTGAGACTTTGCTGTTTCTTACCATGAAACAATTTAGCCTATCTTGATTGGGACAAGTAGTAACAACTCTTTTTGCATCATCAGCTTTTGCTTACAAACCATTTTCACAAATTTTCTTTCTTTTCATCTTCATTACCATGGTGTGTAATATAGCAGGTATTATTATTATTATATTTATTTTACAGATGGGTTAACTGAGGCTCAGAAAGCCTAAGTGACTGACTTGGGAAGACAGCTAGTAAATGACAAAGCCATAATGTAATCTCAGGTTCCACACTCTACTCTAGGCTGGTGCATACCCACAGAGTATTGCATGCAATTCCTGTTCAGGATGAACCTTCTCTTGGGCTCACATCCCTAACATAGTTAATCCTAGCTTCCCAAGCTTCAGTCAGATTTTCCAAAGTTATATTTTCAAAGGGAGCACTGAAATAGCAGCACACTCAGTCTCCAAGTCTTCAGTACCCTTCAGTTGGAATGATTCTGTTGCATTGTAGAACACCTAAACCTAGCTATTCATCTCATTTAGCAATCTAAGAATATATATCAAGAGACTATGAGCTGTATCAGGTTTAGGGGATTCTCTAAATTGCAGCAAGTAAGCTGGCCATAAGACTCAACATTCTGCAAGACCAGTAACGTTTAAGGCCCTATTCCTCTACCTTTCATCTAGTCCCCAAAACTGTAGGCTTGTTGAAGTTCCCTGTGGCCTCATCTCTGAAATCAGGCATTAGGTGGGCTGATATATGGTAATTATTTATTACAACGGGATACATTTAGCCACAAAACAATTATGTTTAGCCTAATCCCAGCCAACTTAATCACATCATGAAAAATAAAACCTATATTTCAACCAGCTAATGAAAATGTGAAACTTACCTAAATTCATAAGATACATCATGCTGCCCATCCAACAATTACAGAAGTCATCTTTACAAGACAAAGGTCTTCAAATATCTCTTGAATGTGTCTGCTTTCTCTTCATCACCATTGCCACTACTACAGTTCAAGCACCACTACCTTTTTATGCTCCGTATGCTCTCACCCCACTTCAATTTTTTTCTCTACCCACAGCCAGTGTCATCTTTTGAACAACAGAAATCCAATCACAAATTTTATGGTCTTAGTAAAATTCAAAATCTTTCCTATGGCCAAAATGGCCTGGACAGTCTGACTCCTTCTTCCTTTTTGCGCCCGAGCTCTCTCAGTCTTCTTTACTTTGTGCTCACTTGCCTTAGGGTGGCTTGGAATGCACCTTTCTCCTTCCTATAACCTTGAGCACTTTTTCCCAGGCTCTAGTACCCCCTGTTTGGAATTCTTTTCCTCCTCCGCCTCTTTCACTCTGGCAAACCTCCTCCTCAGTCTTCAGATCTCAGTTGAAATGTTTCTCCCTCTAGTGTAGCCTCTCTGCCTTCTCACTCCCAACTCTGACATACAATCAGGTCCTCTAGTGCAAGGGTCACCAGACCCCATTACCGAACCATTACCAGTTTGTGGTTTGTAGCCTGTTAAGAACTGGTCTGAACAGCAGGAGGTGAGCGGCAGGCAAGTGAGGATTTCCACCCATGCTTCACCTTCTGTCAGATCAGCGGTGGCATTAGATTCTCACAGGAGCACAAACCCTATCATGAACTACGCATGCAAGGGATCTAGGCTATGCGTTCCTTATGCGAATCTAAGATGGAAGAGTTTCATCCAGAAACCATCCTTCACTCCCAACACCCTGGTCCATGGAAAAGTTGTCTTCCATGAAACTGGTTCCCAGTGCCAAAAAGGTTGGTCACCCTGCCCTGGTGTATATTGTCTCTTTTCATTTGTATAATTTAAGGGATACAAGTGCAATTTTGTCACATGGATATATTGCATAGTGGTGAAGTCTGAACTTTTAGTGTAGCCATCACCTGAATAATGTACATTTTACCCATTAAGTAATTTATCATCATCCACTCCCCACCCTTTACAGTCTCCTATGCCTATCATTCCACACTCTATGTTCATGTGTACACTTTAGCTCCCACTTACAAGTGAGAATATGTGGTATTTGACTTCCTGTTTCTGAGTTGTTTCACTTAAATTAATGGCCTCAAGCTCCATTCATGTTACTGCAAAACACATGATTTTTTTTTTTTATGTTTGTATATGTACACTGCATTTTCTTTAATCATCTGTTGATAGACACTTCAGTTGATCCCGTTTTTGTGATTGTTGAATACTGAATATATTCAAAAATATATTGAATATATTCTCTTGTAACACCCTAGACTTCTCCCTGGTAGCAATTACTGCAGTTGTCATTAACCAATTGTGTGATGTGCCCCTGTGGAGCACGAGAGCAAGTCTGTCATGCCATCTCTGTCTTTCTAGCACCTGGCACAGTGGTGGAACACAGTTGCTCTTCCAAAACTGCTTGAATGAAATGAATCATACAAAGTTTCCTCTGCACTGAGCAGACAGACTTTTTCTAGCATCCTCTCATCTGGCCTTTTCCTAGAGCCCTCCTGTCCTTTAGCATCCTACTAACCTTCTCTCAGAATTTACTTTCCCTCCCCTGTGCAAGGCTCTGCACTCCAAGCCTCTCTCTGTTGCCACCCCATCACTTCCTCAGCACAGCCAATGTAATCTCTCCTCTGCCCTATTTGTATGAGTTCAACTTTCTACCAGCATGTTCATCCTGAAAAAGTATCTGCTAAACAAATGAATTGACAATGGATGCTCCATAGACAAACACCTAACACAATGTCTCAGATATAGTGTGCCCTGGGAGCAGACAGTGATTGCTCTGAATTACTCGGCATCTATTTTACCTCTGCTAACAGAATTTTTATTTTTCTTCAGGAGATTTCTCTCCTTACTCTCAGCCTAGGAGATTCAGCTGGAGCTGGCATCCAATCCCTGGTGGCAGGGGAGGGTATGCGACTTAGTTCAGGCCAGTGGATATACTTTGACCCTCTGATTGGTTCAAGCAGAGGCACACAACCCAGGGCAAACCCATGATGTTTAATGTCAGCACTTTTCTGGGACTGGTAGGAAAGTCAGCCCTTCTCACTCTGGTAGACTGCATGCCTGTAGCTTCTGAAGGAAGGGTGGTGAGGAGGAAGACATGTGACCACAGCATGGGATGGGTTTGTTGGACAATGAATCCAGCACAGAGAAAAGGAGAGACAAGATTTGGAGACAGACCAAGTGTTGAAGACATAATTTGAGCCACCGGATTTCTTTGTGCCTGGAGGTTTTCAGTTACATGAGCTAATAAAGTTCCTTCTTTTCTTGAAGTTTGTCAGATTTGGTGTTCTCTCACTTTCACCCAGAAGAATCCTGATGATGCTGTAAATTAAATAATCAATAAATACAGGAATGTAGTGAAAGTCGACAAAAACGACCTTCAGAAGACCCCATTCTAGCCATGGTTCTACAACTCTCAGAGACTGAGACCTTGGACAAAGCTCTGAGTTCCCATTTCCTTATCTTTAGACTGAGCATGGTGGTTGACCTTTATCTCTTTATCTATAGACTGACCTTTAATATTGTTTCTAGGTTTAAAATTCTTTAATTCTGTGATACTAAAATGTCCACAAAGCTTAAACACAACAGAACTAGTTCATAGAGGTAAGAATTAGATTAAGAGCCTATAGAGGAAATAGTAGTGAATCGGGGGACCTTTCACGCATCTGCCGTATCTCACGTGTTCACAGCTTCCTAGTGTATTTCCAAGTTAGAGAAATGAGGAAACTTCTGGGGTGATAACAGAACCTACTGAAGTTTGAAACTCACAAATAACAAAATAACAACCCCACAGGCAGCAGTGGAGTTTCATGAGAGAGCTTGTTTATTTCTTTATGTGTGTGTGTATACATATATATACACATATACACACACACATATACATATGTATGTGTGTATATATGCATGTATCATATATATGCATATATATCACTTTAAGTTACATAGATGCAAGATATGTCTTTTCTTAAATTAAGATAATATAAAGTCATTCATAATTAACCATATATAGTAATAATAATAATAACAGTGGTAACAATTAAAAATCGTAGCCAGAGGCTAGTAAAGAAGGCAGAGCTAGTGAAGAAAGTAAATGAAACACCATGTATCATGGCACATGGATCAATGTAAGAAAATGTGCTATTATTCTGGTCATAATGGAAAACATGATATAGATTTGTCACTGATATGGTTTCAGCTTTTAACCAAATATTTCTCTGGAACTCCATTTGAATCAAAAAGACATTCTGCATAGAAGTATTCTTCCTATAGAAGGAACAACTGCCATATGGAAATGGACATTGAGCCAGAGTCTAATCTTACGTCAGTCAATGAAAATCCTCCTACAATCATTATTAATAGCATCCTGATTTATGCATTTTCCTTTAGAGTTATGTTAACTGAAAATCTAGCTTCACACCTAAAACCATCAAACTAGAATCATTCTCTATTTCTTCTTACTATTCATTTGTATATCCTTGAGGTCGTTCCAATGAATTCTTTTCGATTTGACTTGTTATTCCTGAGCCTGTCACATAACTTGAAATAAAAAAATGAAATCTTGCCCAATTTCCCAATGGTCACAGATAACCATACCTCCTGAAACAATTATCTTTCAACTAGCCTCAGATTAAAATTTTAGAACCACCTTTAAAACTTCTTTTCGTGCCTGTGTCCTGAATGGTATTACCTAGGTTTTCTTCTAGGGTTTTTATGGTTTTAGGTCTTATGTTTAAGTCTTTAATTCATCTTGAGTTAATTTTGTATAAGGTATAAGGAAAGGGTCCAGTTTCAGTTTTCTGCATATGGCTAGCCAGTTTTCCCAACACCATTTGTTAAAAAGGGAATCCTTCCTTTCCCCATTGCTTGTTTTTCTCACGTTTGTCAAAGATCAGATGATTGTAGATGTATGGCGTCGTATCTGAGTCCTCTGTTTTGTTCCATTATTCTATATATCTGTTTTGGTACCAGTGCTATGCTGTTTTGGTTACTGTAGCCTTGCAGTATAGTTTGAAGCCAGGTAGTGTGATGCCTCCAGCTTTGTTCTTTTTGCTTAGGATTGTCTTGGCTATATGGGCTCTTTTTTAGTTCCATATGAAATTTAAAGTAGTTTTTTCTAATTCTGTGAAGAAAGTCAAAGGTTGTTTGATGGGGATAGCAATGAATCTATAAATTACTTGGGGCATTATGGCCATTTTCACAATATTGATTCTTCCTATCTACGAACATGGAATGTTTTTCCATTTGTTTGTTTCTTCTCTTATTTCCTTGAGCAGTAGTTTGCAGTTCTCCTTGAAGAGGTCCTTCACATCCCTTGTAAGTTGTATTCCTAGGTATTTTATTCTCTTTTTAGCAATTGTGAATGGGAGTTCACCACGATTTGGCTCTCTGTCTATTATTGGCATATAGGAATGCTTGTGATTTTCACACATTGATTTTATATCCTGAGACTTTGCTGAAGTTGCTTATCAGCTTAAGGAGATTTTGGGCTGACACGATGGTGTTTTCTAAATATACAATCATGTCATTAAACACCAAAAGCAACGGCAACAGAAGCCAAAACTGACAAATGTGATCTAATTAAACTAAAGAGCTTACGTACAGCAAAAGAAACTATCATCGGAGTGAACAGGCAACCTACAGAATGGGAGAAAATTTTTGTAATCTATCCATTTGACAAAGGTCTAATATCCAGAATCTACAAGAAACTAAAACAAATTTACAAGAAACAAACAACCCCACCAAAAAGTGGGCAAAGGTAGGAACAGACACTTCTCAAAAGAAGACACTTATGCAGCCAACAAACATATGAAGAAAAGCTCATCATCACTGGTCATTAGAGAAATGCAAATCAAAACCACAATGAGATACCATCTCACGCCAGTTAGAATGGCTATCATTAAAAAGTCAGGAAACAACAGATGCTGGAGAGAATGTGGAGAAATAGGAACACTTTTACACTGTTGGTGGGAGTGTAAATTAGTTCAACCATTATGGAAGACAGCATGGCAATTCCTCAAGGATCTAGAACCAGAAATACCATCTGACTCAGCAATACCATTACTGGGTATATAGACAAAGGATTATAAATCATTCTACTATAAAGACACATGCACATGTATGTTTATTGCAGCACTGTTCACAATAGCAAAGACTTGGAACCAACCCAAATGCCCATCAATGATAGACTGGATAAAGAAAATGTGGCACATATACACCACAGAATACTATGCAGCCACAAAAAAGGGTGAGTTCATGTCCTTTTCAGGGACATGGATGAAGCTGGAAACCATCATTCTCAGCAAACTAACACGGGAACAGAAAACCAAACACCACATGTTCTCATTTATAAGTGGGAGTTGAACAATGAGAACACATGGATGCAGGGAGGGGAACATCACATATTGGGGCCTGTCAGTGGGTGGGAGGCTAAAGAAGGGATAGCATTAGGAGAAATATCTAATGTAGATGATGGGTTGATGGGTGCAGCAAACCACCATGGCACGTGTGTACCTATGTAACAAACCTCCATGTTCTGCAAATGTATCCCAGAACTTAGAGTATAATAATAATAATAATAATAATAATTTCTTTTAAAGTTTTTCATATCATTTGTGAGGGCAGTCAGTGCATATTAGCTCTGGTCCAATGAAGAGAGATAGGAAAAGCATGGAGGAGGCTGGGCATGGTGGCTCATGCCTGTAATCCTAGCAATTTGGGAGGCCAAGGCAGGCGGATCACCTGAGGTCAGGAGTTCGAGACCAGGCTGGCCAACATGATGAAACCCCATCTCTACTAAAAATACAAAAATTAACCAGACCTGGTGGTGCATATCTGTAATCCCAGCTGCTCAGGAGGCTGAGGCAGGAGAATCACTTGAATCTGGGAGGTGGAGGTTGCAGTGAGCCGAGGTCATCATTGCACTCCAGCCTGGGCTACAGAAGGAAAACTATCTCAAAAAAAAAAAAAAAAAAAAAAAGGCATGGAGAAGCTGTGATGCTTCCTAAGGCCTCTCCTGCCCCACTGGAGGGGGTAGTGGATGGGAGGGGAATGGAACTGTATTGAAAACATTTTTGCTTCACATAATCCAGAACCTGATCTCATGAGTGATAAGGCAAGTTAACCTTTCAATGTGGTCTTTGTTAGCTATTATTCAAAGGCTCTGAAGAAATAAGAAAATGTAACAACTTTCCCTCACCTATTTGTCAAGCCATAAATAAGAGGCTAGGTTATAGCATGTGTCACCAACCGTTCTGAAAGCATTTTACTTTCTTCTTTCATAAGGCTGTAAAATTATATGGTGCATTCTCAGTTTACTTAGGAAATGGCTGGAGGAAAAGAGCTTAGGAAATATTCATTTCCTATGGAACACAGGAAATCTGCATAACCTTCTCTCTATCTCTTTCCTTTTAACTTTTGGATTTAGGCCAATATTTTTTAACTCATTAGCCTTTAACTGAGCAGTTATTTAACACATCTGAGGGTTGTTTAGATTGTTACTTTTCACATAATCAGTGTATACAAACTAAAGTGGAACTGTACACAGTGACAGTGGCTTTCATTAATTCATTCAACATGTTTACTGAGCACCTACTATGTTCCAGGCACTGTGCCATGTATTGGAACTACCAGGACAAATAGTCCAATCTCTGCACCCATGGAGAATAAAGTCCAGCAGGAGAAACTGAAAACAAATGTCATACTTGAAGGAATAGATACTCCATCTCCATAAAGTGATTCTTTCACGTTGCATGCCTGTAACAAAGCATCTCATGTACCCTGTAAATATATACACCTACTATGTACCCACAATAATTCAAAATAAAAAAACTTTAAAGGAAACAAACAGCAGTGATAATAGAGTATATGAAGGGAAATGCCAGAGGGATGCACCCAGAGCTGTGGGAGGTACAGCACCCCCATTTAGGTGGCGCCATTGTTGAGAATGGCATCTCTAAGGAGGGCACAGCTAAACTGAACCTGAAAGATGAGAAGGAGTTTAGCCAAGCAAAAAGGAAAAGGGAAGTGGAGGATGCTCCCAATAGATCCATAATATAGTCTACACACCAGCACCATGAAAACAAAATAATTATGCTAAAAAGATTTTCTAAAACAACTATCCATGTTTAAATTACATCACTGTAATGACTGGAGAATGAGTTGCCATGGTATCTGATTCTGTGTGCTCTTGAACAACTAACTGGTGGATGACAATGTGCTAGCACAACTCTGGGCACAGATAGGGTGGAGTGGATCGGACCTGAGGCTCAGAAATGACTCTGTCAGAAGCCATTTCATGTTGTGAAAATCTCATGAATTTCCTGAAACGAAGGTCATTTACACTCCAGATGAACAGACAGGAAGATAAATGTAGGGAGAAGGGTGGAGGGAAAGCAAGCAGAGGACACCAACAGATGTTTCCAAAAGAGTGTATACACAACTTTTCCTTCACTTTCTATAGCTCCTGTTGCAACAAATCCTGTTGACAAGCACTGTTGCAGTTCTACAAGAATGCCCTAATAAATATAAATGATAGTCTTGAAAGTATTGTATTATGCTTTTTCCTTGCATTTTAAGGACATGAATAGGCATATCAAATTCATATCTGTTAGGATTGATAAGCAAAATTTATCCAATTGAGTTTATGTTACTAAATATTTATATTTTGGATTGAGTTTTCTCTCTTTTTAGGCTAAATCCAGATGTTTTCAATCCATGCAAGATGACAACAGAGATGTAATACATTCTTCAATAATCCATATAAAGCTTAGTACAACGCCTGGCATGTAATAAGTGTTCGATGCTTAATAAATGTTAGCTATTATTATTGTTGATATGACCTCTTTACAGAAAATAAATAGAAAATGTTTTCTGAGACATGTACCCTCTTTTAAAATCAAGCACATTACAAAAAAAGCAAGTAGTTCACAAAATCTTATAATGAAAAACAACAGTGACTTGCTTCCTCCTGCCCACAGCCTCTCTTCTTATTCCTCAGATACAACTAATTGCCTTTCATTTTTTCAGCTGTCCCTTCAGGTATTTGCTTTCCTATTTTTAAATTATAGACATGTATCTTTTTATTGATTAACTCATTCCAGGTATTGTCAATTGACATCTTTTCATGGCAGATAAGGATTTAGGTCTCTTGCATCATTTCCTTTAGTCACTCACTCAAGAAATAACAATAACTACTGTTATTATTTTGAGACAGGGTCTCTCTCTGTGGCTGTAGCGCAGTAGCATGATCAGTCTTGGCTCACTGCAACCTCCACCTCCTGGGCTCAAGCCAACCTCCCACGTCAGCCTCCCGAGTAGCTGGGACTACACAGGAACATGCAACTATACCAGGCTAATTTTTTGTATTTTTTTGTAGAGACAGGATCTCCCTATGTTTCCCAGGCTGGTCTCAAACACCTGAGCTCAAAAGATCTGCCCACCTCAGCCTCCCAAAGTGCTAGGATTACAGGCCTGATCCACTATGCCTGGCCAACTCAACAAATAATTATTGAACACCTAGAGTGCCAAGAATTATGTAGGCACTGAGGATACCACAGTGAACAAAACTGACAAAAACTCCTTGCCTGCAAGAGGTTTGCATTCTAATGGGGAAAAGAGGCATTAAATATGTCAGCGGGTTACATGTTCAATGGAGAAAACTTTAGTTGGCGAGCAGGATATGGAACACTGGCTAGAGAGGACTACAGTTTTAATACTTTGGTCATGAAATGCCTCTCTGAGAGGTTGATATTTGATCAGACTCTAACTTTGGGAATTTTCTGATGTTGTTTCTTTGATAATTTCTTTGCCTTCATTTTCTCTGTTCTACCTTTTTGGATACCCTATTAATCAAATGTTGAACTTACTAGTTTAATCCTCTACAATGCTTGGATTTTCTTTTCTACCTTTCTCTGTCTTTGACTTTTTGTTCTATTCTCTGGGAGATTTTCTTGATTTTTCTCTTTTTAACTATTCATACAACAAGTATGTGGAGGTCTTTTTTCTTGAGACTCTTCAGTTGTCCTGGAAAGTCACCTCTGAATTCCAGGCTTGGGACAGAAACCAGGATGTTGACGTTTTATGTCCAAATAAATAGATGGGGGCCGGGCGCGGTGGCTCACGCTTGTAATCCCAGCACTTTGGGAGGCCGAGGCAGGTGGATCATGAGGTCAGGAGATCGAGACCACGGTGAAACCCTGTCTCTACTAAAAATACAAAACATTAGTGGGGCGTGGTGGTGGGCACCTGTAGTCCCAGCTACTCGGGAGGCTGAGGCAGAGGAATAGCGTGAACCAGGGAGGCGGAGCTTGCAGTGAGCCGGGATGGCGCCACTGCACTTCAGCCTGGGCGACAGACAGAGCGAGACTCCGTCTTAAAAAAAAAGAAAAAGAAATAGATGAAAGTCAAGTGATCCATGTAATCCCTCTGTTTTTAGACCTACGCCCAAATCCCATCCACTACTGTACCTGAAATTCCAGAATCCTAAATCTTCCTGGTATTCCTCTGGACAAATCTGATTGATTTACTTTTTTCTTTATCTTCATCTGTGGGCAAAGAGGCAGCCTCCTCTGGTCTGCTAACTCTGTGCTTCAGAAATGTGTGGAAAATTCTTATCTGCTGCGGACTCCTATCCTATTCTCTTCTTTTTCTATAAATGTATGGAGTACAAGTGTGATATGGTTTGGCTGTGTGCCCACCCAAATCTCACCTTGAACTGTAATAATCCCTACATGTCAAGGACAGGGCCAGGTGGAGATAATGGAATCATGGGGGTGGTTCCCCCAAACTGTTCTTGTGGTAGTGAATAAGTCTCATGAGATCTCACAGTTTTGTAAATTAAAGCTCCCCTGCACAAGCTCTCTGTCTGCCTCCATGCAAGATGTGACTTTGCTCCTCCTTTGCCTTCTGCCATGATTGTAAGGCTTCCCCAGCCACGTGGAACTGTGAGTCAATTAAACCTGTTTTCTTTATAAACTGCCAGTCTCTGGTATGTCTGGTATGTCTTTATTAGCAGCGTGAGAACAGACTAATACAAAGTGTAATTGTGTTACATGTGTAGATTGAGTACTGGTGAACTCAAAGCTTTTAGGGTATCTCCCATCTGAATAACGTACATTTACCCATTAGGTAATTTGTTTCTGTTTTTTTTTTTTTTTTTTTTTTTTTTTTTTTGGAGACAGAGTGTTGCTCTGTCACCCAGGTTGGAGTGCAGTGGCACGATCTCGACTCACTGCAACCTCCGCCTCCTGGGTTCACATAATTCTCCCACTTCAGCCTCCCGACTAGCTGGAATTATAGGCACATGCCACCATTCCTGGCTAATTTTTGTATTTTCTGTAGAGACAGGGTTTTGCCACGTTGGCCAGGCTGGTCTTGAAATCCTGTCCTTAAATGATCCGCCTACCTCAGCCTCCCGAAGTGCTGGGATTACAAGCATGAGCCACTGTGCCCAGCCGTCATTGGGTAATTTCTTATCATCCACCTCCCTCCCGGCCCTTCATCTTTCTGAGTCTCCAATGTCTATCATTCCACATTCTATGTCCATGTGTACACATTATTTAGCTTCCACTTACAAGTGAGAACATGCAGTATTTGTCTTTCTGTGACTGTGTTGTTTCACTTACAATAATGGCCTCAAGTTCCATTCATGTTCCTGCAGAAGACATGATTTCATTCTTTTGATGGCTGAATAGTATTCCATTGTGTATGTACACCACATTTTTCTTTATCTGATCATCTGTTGATGGGAAATTAGGTTGGCTCCATATCTTCGCTATTGTGAATAGTGCTGTGATAAACATATGGACACAGATTTTTTTTTTATATAATGGTTTCTTGTAATCAATATAATGAGATTATATTGATATTGAAATATAGTGAGTAGATACCCAGTAGTGGGGTTGCTGGATCAAATGGTTGTTTTTTCTAGCAATTTGAGAAATCTCCAAACTGCTTATCACAGAGGTTGTATTAATTTACATTCTTACCTACAGTGTATGTGGGTTTCCATTTCTCTGCATCCACATCAAAATGTTAATTTTTGTCATTTTAATAATAGTCATTCTGACTGGTGTAGGATGATATTTCACTGTGGTTTCAATTTGCATTTCTCTGATGATTAGTGATGTTAAGTATTTTTTCACATGCCTGTTGGCCATTTGTATGTCTTCTCTCGAAAAAATAAAAAGACTATTTATGTCCTTTGCTCACTTTTTTCTTTTTTTTTAATTTTTATATTTTTAGTAGGGAAGGGGAGTTTTGCCACTTTGTCCAGGTTGGTCTCAAACTCCTGACCTCAAGTTATCCACCCGCCCCGGCCTCTCAAAGTGTTGGGATTACAGGAGTGAGCCACTACGCCCGCCTGTTGCCCACATTTTAATGGGATTATTTTTGTTCTCATGAATCTGTATCGTTTGTATGCCTTTGCTATAATTGTAATGAGGTTTAGGGAAAAAGGGAAAATTAATGTATTGGTTCATCTGCTCTCTATTATTGGATATCCATGTACAATTTTAAAAAGCATTTGTTGATTGCTATAATTCCCATCATACACACAGGTATATGTATATTTCCCCACATATTTATCTAATATACATATTACATATGTTATATATGTGTGTGTGTATTATGTGTATGTGTGTGTACAAGTATGTCTGTATAATCTTTTTTCCATCATTCCAGTCTTTTGGAGGTAAGATATGTAAACTCAAGAAATATCATTAATCTCAAATAGACAAAGTTCTGTAACTATGTTTCAAAGTGAAAGGTCATGGTACATGTTAGGACCTGCAAAATGGCTGGAGTAGAGATTTGTTTTAGGGAGAAGAAACTGATTACAGAAGATGCCAGAGAGAAATTTTTTTTTTAATGGAGACTGACCCTGAAAGTAAAGTTAAGCAGTTTGAAATTTATTCTATGATCTGTTGAGAACCACTGAATGAGTTGAACAGAGAATACTATAATCAGATTTATATTTTAAAAAATTCACTGGCTACAGCAGAAAGAATTTAGTAGGGGGCAAAACTGAGATGGATCAATTAGCAGGTGATTGCAATGACAGTAGAGACAGAGAGCACTGGGTCAATTTGAGAGGTATTTGGGAAATAGAGTTGATGAGTCTTGATGTTTGTTAGAAGTGGGAGTGGGAGTGGAAAGAGGACTCCAGGATGGTTCCTGGTTCTGACCTAAGCAGGCAGGTTCTGGTGCCATTCACTAAGATAGGAAGGATAGAAAAAGTGGGTTAAGAAGAAGCTAATGTGGGGAGAGGGCAGAGATCAGAAGCCAACTACACATGCTAAGGCCACAGCCAACTACAGACCTCACTGTGAAGGGAAGAGCAATCTCCTCTGAATGTAGATTGAAGCACTGATTCATATCTCCTGAAGAACACTGACTAGAGAGAGTGATTTGAGGACCAAAGTGGGAATGTGACTGTCTATTACTTAAGAGTCCACAGAAAAAACACCACATTTTCCAGAATTTGCATCCAGTGACAGAGAAAGTTTACTTCCATTGAATAAATTCAAAATTGTATTTTTGTTACAGCCCATGCATAATGGATTGAAGATACTAATTACAGCTATATAAAATTCTGTACTCTTCCAATTGAAAATACACATTCTCTCCAAGCACACATAAAACATTGATCAAAACTGACCACATGACCAGGTCACAAAAGACAGCTCAAAATTTTTCAAAAATGTAATCTCATAGAGATTACATTTGTAAAGCAAATTATCCCTAAATTAGACACCAATAATAACAATATAGAAAAGAAGATATATTTTGATTAAATGCACCTCCAAATAATTCATGGGTTAAAGAGGAAATGACAATGGAAATTACAGAATATTTAGACCTAAACAACCACAAAAGCCCTACATATCAAAATGTATGGGGTATAGCTAAAGTGGTCTTTAGATATTATTTTACAACCTCAAATGTTTCTTTAAAGGGATACTGAAAACAAATAAGCATTTGCTTTGAGAAAATACATTAAGTCATTGAAGGAAACTAGATACCAATGTTAAGAGCTTGTCATTTTTCATATATACAAAACTTTATTGGGTAAACAAATAAACTCTTGTTTGCTCCAAGTAAAATTTATTTCAGCCAAGTAATAAAATGCTAATTTCATCTACTCTGTCCTTTATGTCTTTTTGTTTCCATTTATTTATTTGTTTGTTTATTTATTTATTTAATTTATTTTTAAGACAGGGTCTCACTCTCTCATCCATGCTGGAGTGTAGTGGTGCAATCATGGCTCAATTTAGCCTCAACCTCCTGGGTTCAAGCGATCCTCCTGCCTCAACCTCCCTAGTAGCAGGGACTATAGACATGCACCACCGTCCTCGGCTAATTTTTAAATATTTTGTACAGATAGGGTCTCACCAAGTTGCCCAGGCTGGTCTCGAACTTCTTGGCTCAAGCAATTTTCCCACTATGGTGGAATGGTAGATATTTGGCTTTCTCATATATATTATGTATATATAATATCTGTATTTAATGCAATAGGATTCTATGTGTATGTGTGTGTGTCTGTGCATAATAAAGTTCTACTTGTTCAAGTTTTCTCTAAATAGAAAACAGCTCTGAGAGAAGCAAGAGTTGAAGTATGAATAAGAACAGGGGCCCCAGGTTCAGACAGCACTGAATTCTATCTCCACTTTACCTCGATTTAGTTGGGCAACTTGCGCACATCTCTGTAACCTCTGAACACTTCACTGTCTTTCTCTGTAAATTGTAGATGCTAGAGCCCGGGTACCAGCCATAGATGAGCATTGTGATGAATACCAGTCACTGTATATGGAGTGCTCACCTTGCTGCCTAGCAGTGGCAACAATCACTACACAGTAGGTACTGGACCTAGAAAAGGAATAATACTTTATGGTAGAAGGGAACTTTTAATTTTGACAAGCATTTCAGGGTACATTTTTTACTTGGCTTTTGATATTCATAGCTGGTAGGTTTGATTAGGCCTTATTCTCATTTTACAATAGGGCAGCTAAGTCCCAGAGAGCTTAAGTGCTTTGTCTAAAATTACAAAGCTAGTCAGTGACTGTCTGGTTTTGGAACCTGATTTCCCGACTCCCCAAGCATAGTTCTGCCTATGATATGTTTCAGTAGGAGTGCTACTTAGAGATCTCCTGTAAGGGACCTTCATTCTAAGCAGCTTAAGTAGGACCCAGATTCACTTATTTATCTTTTAAGGCAGTAGAAGAATCAGCACTCTAAAAATGTGGACTAAAAGCTCTCTTAGAACAAAAGACCTGTAAAATTTGTGCACACTTTCTTTTGTAAAAAAAATTAATTTATAATTTACATAAAAATTGACCCTTTCTAGTGTACAATTTTGTAAGTGTTGACAGACAACTGCAGTCGTGTGAGCATGCCGACAATCAAAACAGAGCAGCTCCGTCACCCCACAAATGCCTCTGTATCACTCTGTACTTAGCTTCTTCCCTTAACCCCAGTTCTGGCAATCACTGGTCTGTTTTCTATCCCTATAGTTTGTTCTTCTCCAGAAAGTCATAAAATGGCATACAGTATGTAACCTTTTGATTTTGAGTCTGGCTTATCTTATACACTAAAAATTCATCCACATTGTTGAATTCACTTATGGGCTGTCGGTTTTGATTCCTGAGTAGTATTCCATCAGATGAATGTACCACTATTTGCTTTTTTTAAAATTTATTTTAATTTATTTTTATATACTTTAAGTTTCTAGGGTACATGTGCACAACATGCAGGTTGTTACATATGTATACATGTGCCATGTTGGTGTGCTGCACCATTAACTTGTTCATTTACATTAGGTATATCCTCCTAATGCTATCCCTCCCCCTTCCCCCACCCCACGACAGGCCCCAGTGTGTGATGTTCCCCTTCCTGTGTCCAAGAGTTCTCATTGTGCAATTTCCCACCTGTGACGTGAAACATGCGGTTGCTGTTTGTTTTCTGTCTTGTGATAGTTTGCTGAGAATGATGGTTTCCAGCTTCATCATGTCCCTGCAAAGACAGGAACTCATCCTTTTTTATAGCTTGCATAGTATTCCATGTGTGTATGTGCCACATTTCTTAATCCAGTTCTATCATTGATGGCATTTGGGTTGGTTCCATTCTTTTGCTATTGTGAATAGTGCCACAATAAACATACAATGTGCATTGTGTCTTTGTACAGCTGATTTATAAATCCTTTGGGTATATCCCAGTAATGGGATGGTTGGGTCAAATGGTATTTCTAGTTTCTAGATTCTGAGGAATTTGCTACACTGTCTTCCCACAATGGTTGAAACTTAGTTTACAGTCCCACCAACAGTGTAAGAGTGATCCTGTCTCTCCACATACATTCCCCCCTTAAGAGATATTTGGATTGTTTCCAGATTTTGATGATTACAAATAAAGCCACTGTAAACATGTGTACATAAGTTTTCCCGTGAACATAAATTTTCATGTCTCTTGGGTAAATACCTAGAAGTAGAATTGCTCTATGATACACCTTTCAAAGAATCATCAGACTGTTTTCCAAAGTAGCAAGACATTTGCATTCCCACCAGTGATGTGTGAGAGTTCTGGTTCCTCTAATTCTTGCAAGCACTCGGTATTATCATGATTTTTTTTTTGTTTTTAATTTTTGGGGTTTTTTTTTAGCCATTCTAATTGATGTTAAGTAACACTGCATTTCACTAGAGATATTTGTAATGATAATAACCTAAGGATCCCTGTTCAAACAAATAGCCAATCTAATTGACAGGGGAAGTGTAAACAGTCCCTAATCAATAATTTTGTTAGTTGTTTTTCTTTCTTATCCAGTTGGGCATATAACTTAAATATACATATGAGTGCACAAACACACAAAAACCTAAATCTCACTATTTTGGCAAATGTTATTCTTTTGCACCATCAGAAATGACTTTTTTTTTCCTAGGGATTGAGGAATAGTATGTGTTCATCTACACTTTTCCAACAAAGAGTATACAAATACTTGTACGGCATGGTAAGCAGAATAATGGCCGCCAAGGATATCCACGTCCTAATGTATAGAGCCTGTGAATATGTGACAATACGTAGCAAGAGGGAATTAATACTGCAGATGGAACTACGTTTGCTACTCAGCAGACCTTGGGATGGGGAGAGTGTCATGGATTATCCAGGTGGGGCAATGTAATCATAAGAGGTCTTCTGAAAATGAAACGGGGGGGAGGAGAGTCAGTGTCAGAGTGATGCAGCACGAGAAAGACTCAATGCCTCTAGAAGCCACAGGATGAAAGGAAACAGATTCTCCCCTAAAGCCTTCAGAAGGAACGCAGTTCCACTGATGCCACGATTTTAGCTCAGTGAGACCTGTTAATATTTTTGACTTCTGACTTCCAGAAACTCAAGAGAATAAATTTGTGCTGTTTGAAGCCACTGAGTTTATGGTAATTTGTTATAGCAGCAATTGGACACTCATACTGTTCATACTTACTTTACCTTACAAGGAAAAAGGCTAGGTGGGCACCAACTGGACTAATTTCTGAAAGGTCTTCCTTCCCATAAGCCCACAGAAGCAATATTAACTGCTTTTATTATTAACACAAACAATATTAAATGTTTGTGATCCCTGCCTTTGTTGTGGCTCCTCAGCCCGGGACATCTTCTTATCCCTTTTCCCTTCTTTCTCTCCCTGGAGCTTCACCCACACTCATGACTTTAGATACTGTCTGTGCATGTTTAGATACTGTATGTGTATGGATGATTCACACATTTGTGTCTCTCACTTAGCCCTCCTTTCAGAGCTCCGTTCCAGAATATCTCCATGTGGATATTCACTGAGATCTCAAGCATAACGTGTCCAAAGTGGAACTCTTGATTTTCTATCCCCAACCTCCATCCTCACATCCCTAGGCTGCCTTTCCCTGGATGTCCCCAATTTCTTATGAAAGAAAGTAGTCAAAAACAATTGACACCTTTCCTCTACATCCAATTACCAAGTCTTGTCAAGTCTGTCTTCAAATACATCTCTAATCTATCCAGTTCTCTCCATTTGTCATCATCACCTTAGTCCGAGCTAGCCTCATCTCCTCCCTGACTGACTGCAACAGCCTCCTAATATCCCTGTTACCCCCTGATGCTCTTTTGCAGTTCATTCTCAACACTGCAGCCAGAGTGATCTGAGCATTCCAACCTCCTTCTGACCTCAGATCCTTCATAAAAACTATTCCTTCTGCTTGGAACATGTTTCTCCCAACTTTCCATGTGACTCTTCATCTTTCAGGCTTCATTTGTTAGATAGATCTCCCCTGACAAGTAATTCTTATATCCTGTTATTTTTTTCATAGTTCTTGTCAAAATCTATAACAATATTTACACTTGTTTAATTTCTGTAACCCTTAGTAGTGTGTAAGCTCCTTGGGAAGACACCACATCAAGTATATCTGTCTCTGCATTGCGAGTCCCAGGCACATTGCCTGACACATAGTAGATGCTCAATAATGTTTGAGGAAGGAAGATGAATTTCAGTAAAGGAAATAGTATTTATTAAGATCTCCTATTCTATCCCCTCCTGGAGATTATTTCTTTCTCTGTCTTCCACCTGGCTATCTTTGCCATTTATGCCTTTTCCCTAGGCAGTGTCATATGCTCTGAAACCTTCCTACAGCATCAAAACACCTGTCCTAGGTCACATTCCCACTGGGACTCTGCCCTCTTCTGGTCAATATGGGAACTGATTTTTTTTTTTTTTTTTTTTTTTTTTCCTGATGCTATTTTAATGGATGATTAAGGGCTACTCTATTTTCCTTCTTAGTCAGTATTTCTATCTTAAATGGCAGTTTCTGGAAAAACAAGAACTAGCCCCAAAGTAAAGACTTCAATCCATTTCTGTTTAGTAATATGTATATAAATCAAGTCCATTACTAAATTCATGAGGGATGAATCCATGTATACAACCACGGCAGTCTTCATTCATGAATTCAACACCTATTTATTGACTACCTATCATTAAAAGAAAAACTTCAGCTGAATTAAATTTAAAGGAGTCTAATTGAGCAATGAACAGTTCATAAATCGGGCAGCCCCCAAAATCACAGCAGATTCAGAGATACTCCAGGAATGCCTGTGGTCAGAACAAATTTATAGACAAAAAAAAGGAAGTGATGTACAGAAATCGGAGGTGAGGTACAGAAATTGCTGGATTGGTTACAGATTGCTGTTTGCCTTATTTGAACACAGTTTGAACACTCAGCAGTGTACAAGTGGTTGAAGTATGGCTGCTGGGATTGGCCAAGTCTCAGCTATTGTTTCAGGGCATACTCCTAAGTTAGGTTTTCAGTCTTGTTGGCCTGTTAAGTTAGGTTGCAGTTCACCCACAAGGACTCAGAGAAGTACAGAGTCCTTCTCAGGCAATGTTTAGTTTTCTTTAACAAATCCCCACTTTTGGTCATTTTTCTCAATTTTGAGACATTGACCAAAACATTAGTCATTGATGTCGCTATCACCATTGTAAATGTACTTATTTGGTTTTAAAACCCACTGGGAAACAGAAGAACAGTGAGTTTTGCAAAGGTAGGAACAAGGACTTGAGTAGAAGTTACCTCCTGATGCTGGAACATTCTGTTTACAGGAGAAAAACGAAACCTGGTCTATTCTAAGATATATGTGTTTGCTTAAAGTCTTAGTTTGATTATATCACATGTAGCATGAGAGACTCCATTTTTGTTTGCTTTGGTCTGCTGGGGCCTAGTGCATGAACTCAGTCCAAAACAATGGCCTCCCATAATTTTGTTTTTAAAAAAATCTCCTTTTTGGGTCAGGTTCTTACTTAGGTGAGAGTGTGACCAAAACTTACGGCCTTAGCGCCACACTTAGTTACCGTCATTTTGGGTTTCCAGTCTCAGCATGTCATTCATAGGTTATGGTGTCCTCACGGTTGCACACTTCTTTCAGCTCTTGTCATTGCAGTGAAGAGAGACCATTTGACATTCTAGAGATGGCTGCATGCAAACATTTAAAACCTTTGAGAGAATACAATGCACCAGGGAGACTGTTATTATGACTTTGGGGAGGATAATACCAAGAATTTGGAGTATGCTCCTTACTAGGGTCCCCACAAACCAAACCACCTAAAATCAAATAGGTTAGAGAATGAGCTAAATGAAGAGTCTATTCACTTAACTAAGCAGTTTCTTCATTAATCCCCTACAAGAAAATCTCTATAATCTACATTTGATGTATTTCTCCATAGGCCACGAGGGCCAGCAGCTGCACAGATACTTTTCTGTTTAGCCACTAAATAATCTAGATCTATTCTATTATTTAGCATCACTTTCACAAGATAATTTAAGTCTGTTGTGTAACCATAGACTTTACGGTAGAATCTGCTATAGAGACTATCATGAGGGATACATTTCTAATCATTGCCTCTTTTACTCCAAGCCATGAAAAAAGAACCTAGCAAATGATGCCTTTCTTGAAGAGTGAAGGCTTCCTGGCAATGTTCTCTTTAACCATGATGTGGTTTAAGAAGAGTGAACCAGTGTTCTGTTTTTGACTGATTATGAGGCAACATATGTACCACTAAAGTTTCTTATCTATATTAGGCCTTTTTTTTTGAGATAGAGTCTTACTCTGTTGCCCAGGCTGGAGTGCACTGGTGTGATCTCGGCTCACTGTAGCCTCTGCCTCCTGGGTTCAAGCGATTCTCCTGCCTCAGCCTCCCGAGTAGCTGGGACTACAGGTACACCACCATGCCCGGCTAATTTTTGTGTTTTTAGTAGAGATGGGGTTTCACCATGTTGGCCAGGATGGTCTCGATCTCCTGACCTCGTGATTTACCTGCCTCGTCCCCCAAAGTGCTGGGATTACAGGCATGAGCCATTGCACTCAGCCAGGCCTTCATTTTTTATCTATCAAAGTATAAGGTTATCCATGCATAAGACTGGTTGCAAAATCCTTCACAAATAAAAGTATAACCCATAAGTGCACAAAACAGACCCCCTTTTCATTTCTGTTGTTCATAGAGACATAAACAAGGAAAAATTTTCAAAGATAAGTCTCATGAGAGTAGAGAAGTCTTGATCCCTGATCTTGGGAAAAGCTGCTCACATCAACGATGCCATCTTTTGGGGAGAAACTTTCCTGGTTAGCTTTACCTTAAGGATTCCAGTGGATGTACAGTTCCAAGAATGGAGAGGGACCCTTCTCAGTTGTGACATTATGAACCCAAAGTTCAAGTGTCCAAAGTCTTGTTGCAGTGTAAATGGCAAGGACAGTCTTTCCCTGATGTTTTCAGAAGATCCAATTTTCAGGTTCTAGTTTGTGAAGGAGTTGGCGTCCTCAGTAAAACATAAAAAGCTTTCTTTAGCTGGTGAAATTACGCTGTAGCATAATAATGTACTGTTATAGCATCAGTCCTCTTGCATGAGAGAACTTTTCTATAACTGGAAAACATGCATTGAAAATGACAATTGAATGAAATCCCTTTATAAATTTTTTTTTTTTTTTTTTTTTTTTTGAGACGGAGTCTCGCTCTGTTGCCCAGGCTGGAGTGCAGTGGCCGGATCTCAGCTCACTGCAAGCTCCGCCTCCCGGGTCTACGCCATTCTCCTGCCTCAGCCTCCCGAGTAGCTGGGACTACAGGTGCCCGCCACCTCGCCCAGCTAGTTTTTTGTGTTTTTTAGTAGAGACGGGGTTTCACCGTGTTAGCCAGGATGGTCTCGATCTTCTGACCTCGTGATCCGCCTGTCTCGGCCTCCCAAAGTGCTGGGATTACAGGCTTGAGCCACCGCGCCCAGCCCCTTTATAAAATTTTTAAATGGCCCATCAAGTAACCAAATGTACCTGAAGCTTTGATTGTTTTCCCAGGAATATGGGTTTGACAACCGAACATTGGTTATACACTATTTAGCAATTTATAAGTCACCACACCAATATATTTAATTTTGATTATTTTATCTTTTCCACAATGAGTTATGGAATGCAGAACTTTTAACAACAAAAGCTTTAAGGACTCAGGAAGGACAAGGCAGCTGTCCTCGTCCTCCAAGAATCCATATTTAACATTGGACTTATGTTCTCTTGAATACCAGTTGTTTTTCCAATTTAGGTGCATAGCACTGATAACTCATAGGTTACCATAGGTAATTTGACTTAGACCATGGAGCAGAGCTCATTCAAATTGCATAGATAAACAATTTCAGTATTGGCTGATATAGCATGAAAATCTGGCAAAGTATTTTCTTGGTATTTAATTAAGTTTTGTTCTACTTGGGTTGGTAGTTTTATAATCCAGTCAGTCTTTTCATTAATTTTTACCCAGTCCAAATGATATGATTCTAAAGTTATCAGAAACCTGTATTCAGGAGTGCTTTCCAGGGTTCCTTCCATCCTTTCATGAATCTCCTAAAAAACATCAGCATATTCTAGGATTTTGTGTGCTTATGAAGTTTGCAGAAATTGCACCAGCATTAACCAATTAACTGGAAATAACTTTAAATAGTCATAGTTAGAAATACAATTGACAAGGAAATTTGGTTCTTTCTGTGGTCTACAATAAAAACATAATAACCATAATTATAATTGATAGCATATAGACATATTAGAATTTTAGAAATCACATATAATTTTGGAACATATTGATGATATACACTAGAGTATAACCTAAAGACGTATAACCTAAAACCTATAAACATTATTTCTTATTTTAACAATACTTCCCATGTAACTTAACATGCTAAATAATCCTGTTTACCTTTCTTTCAGTTGCTTCAGGGGCCCTATGTAGCATCCCAAAGCTAGAGGTCAGAAAAGACAATTTTGAAGTTGATATTTGATTTTGGGATGGCTTTCAAATACGTTAAAGCATTAAAACACTTAATATTATGAGATAGAATTCCAGGTCACCATAAGCCATTCACTTAGCCAAAATAATGAGTTTAAAAAAATTTTTAAGACAAAAACATTTACATATTGATAGAAGGAAGATTTAGCTTTCCAAATAATCTGTCTCTTGTCTTTCCCTTCTTTTTTCAGTTGTTTATTCAAAAGGCAAACAAAAGTCTTTCATTATTCTTTGGTACTACATGAAAATCTTGTTTGAGAGGGAACCAAACTTAATGCTTGCATTAATCTACTATTAATATCAACCCCAATTTTTAATAACACTTATGGACAAATTTATCAATTTAATCAGTTTGACCAAAAGGTAAGATTCTCATAAACCTTTATAACCCTTTACAATTTTATTAAAGACCAGATCAGTGCTCTAAGAAAACCTGTTATGCTTTTATTTTAATGTTCAATTTACAGAAAACTGAATAATACCCCTTTAACTTTAGCCAATATGGCTACACACAGAACATTTTACAATTAATTTTACACACCTTCCACAACTTCCTCAAAGTTTTAGCTTTTTTTTTTTTTTTTTTTGAGACAGAGGTTCACTCTGTCACCCAGGCTGGAGTGCAATGGCACGATTTTGGCTCACTGCAGCCTCTGCCTCCCAGGTTCCAACAATTCTCCCAACTCAGCCTCCACAATAGCAGGTGTGTGCCACCATGCTTAGCTAATTGTTTTGTATTTTTAGTAGACATGGGGTTTCACCATGTTGGCCAGGCTGGTCTTGAACTCCTGACCTCAAGTTATCTGCATGCCTTGGCTTCTTAAAGTCCTAGGATTACAGGCATGAGCCACCACACCTGGCCCAAACCTTTAGCTTTGTCTTATTTAATTTAAAACAATCCTTTAACCTTCTAAACTAGGTAAAAATTTACATTCCCATGACTTCTTATAATTTTTTTTTTTACCAAAAGTATATTTCACTTTTCTTACACACCTTGAATATAAAACTGTTTTTTCAATATCTCAATTACATGTGATAATGGCAAATCTTAGCAACTTTTATTTTTGGTACATGAATTTCCTTTCACAAGTCTTTTCATGACTTGCACAGATCATCTACAACATGCTTGGACTTTCTGACTTGTCCTAAACATCCCTCTTTTTAAACTAGTTTTTTTACTTTAGGACAAGAATTTACCATACAAGATCCTTTCTTTCACAAAATTTCTTTTCTTTATAACCTTATTTGCATAGCTAAGGGGAATGGCCAATTCCACATGTTCCCAGACCTTATCTAGAGTCTAACGTCTTCAAGGTAGGTAAATTGAAAAATTTTCAAAAGTCAAAGCAGTTTATGACCTTTAAGCATTTAGCAAACCTAATATCTGACCTGCCTAATTCAGAACAAATGTCTTTATTTTACTAATAATCTTTTAAACTTTTTATTTCCGCAAGATTACTAAGGTTACATGAACTAAAAGTCTTACAATTTTAATTTTCTTTCAAAATATTTTCTTTAAATGCTTATTTTCTTCAAGCCAATTAATTAGAGCTCTTTTATATAAACATCACACATACAACATATATATAACTATACAGACAGACAGATAGAAGAAGATCCAGTAGTTGTAAGATTTTTCCTTTGCCAGTTTTTAAGGTTTTTACTTGGATTACTGGCTTTAGGGTAGAGTCCTTGGAGAAACAGGGCCAGGAAAGCATGCAGTTTCTACAGCTGAATATAATAAACAGGCACAGCTGGAAGGCAAAACAGATTTCCAGAAAGTAAAGATCCCATTCCCATATTTATACCAGATCCTGGATCCCAAAAAGAGGGGATCAGTTCATCTCCCAGTGTGGGGTGGGGACATTTCCATAACTTCTAGGTGGCCAAGAGCATGCTTCTCTTATCCAAACATGTAGAGCTAAGTATCTCCCCATAACTGCCATTAGCTATCCCCAAAACTATATTTCCAACCTAGTTATTACATACCAAACCTTTCTCATAATGCAAAGTAATTTCTGATACCCCCCAAAGTCAAAAACGTCAGATAATGCAATGCAAAAGAGAACAGAGCCTTAGATTTTGAGAGGGAGCTGTCAGGTGGCTAGAATACAGTAAGCCAGGAGTAAACTGTGAGAGATAATGAAAGAGAGGTAGCCAGGAGACTAGTCAGAGACAGCCTTGTGACCACTGCAAAGACCATGGATTTTATTCTAAATGTGACATAAAGGTATTGAAAAGATTTGAGCACAGGATTGACATGATACTACTTATATTTTAAGAGGATGACTGCCAACTATTACAGACTTTAGGAGGAAGCAGCGAGTTGCGGAAGAGAGGAAACAGATGAATCAGGAGGCACAGTGCAGCAACAAGAGATGAAAGGTAACAGTGGTAGTGGGAGAAGGTGAATACATGGTCAGATTCAAGAATTAGTTTTGAAGTTAATGCCAATAGGATTAGGAGATGGGTTTGATACAGGCTGTGGTAGAAAGAAAGGAGTCCAAGATAATGTCAAGGTTTTATATCAGAGGAAGAAGGAGACAGTTTCATTTAGGTAATAATACGTAAAAAATAATAGCAGCATGTTGCAACCCACACACATTTTACTAAACAGCTCATGAATTCTGTTAACTTAGGATCTGAATGTCAGATCCTTCTGCTCTAAAGGCTAACATCATCCTTCAAGCTCCCAGGGAAACACTTCTCTATATCACTTGCCCCATATCCTTGTACATTTCTGACTGTGGTGTCCAATCTGCAGCCCATAGGCCACATGTAGGCCAGGATGGTTTTGAATGTAGCGCAACACAAATTCATAAACTTTCCTAAAATATTATGAAATTTTTTGTGATTTTTTTTACCTTATCAGTTATTATTAGTGTTTCATGTTTTCTGTGTGTGTGTTTTGTTTTGTTTTGCTTTGTTTTGTTTTGTTTTGTTTTGTTTTTTGAGACAGAGTCTCGCTCCATCACCCAGCCTGGAGTGCAGTGGCGCGATCTCAGCTCACTGCAAGCTCCACCTCCCGGGTTCCCGCCATTCTCCTGCCTCAGCCTCCCGAGTAGCTGGGACTACAGGCGCCAGCCACCATGCCCGGCTAATTTTTTATGTTTTTAGTAGAGATGGGGTTTCACCTGTATTAGCCAGGATGATCTCCATCTCCTGACTTCATGATCCACCTGCCTCGTCCTCCCAAAATGCTGGGATTACTGGCGTGAGCCACGGCATCTGGCTGTGTTTCATGTATTTTATATGTGACCCAAGATAATTCGTCTTCCAATGTGGCCCAGGGAAGCCAAAAGATTGGACACCCCTTGTATAGGTTGCACCATTGCCAACACTGGAGATTAACACTGCTTTGAGTAAGCAGAGGATTTGAGCACTAGAAACACTTAAGTGAGAGAGAAAAACAAATGAGTGTGTCGCACCTTTTTTCTCACATAAATGACATCATTTCCCAGTAGTACTGACCATTAAGTTTCTTGCTTCTCATAATGTTCCAATTTGTGAACTTGGAGATGCTTACCAATGAGCTAATTATTCGAGATAATGATATAACTATTCAACTGAATAATTCAATGAGATAATTCAAAAAGCATACGTCTTCTGAAGAAAACAATTTGTAACTTAAAACAATGTCACATTACTTTTAAATTTATATATGTAGGTCTCGGTCTAACTAATGTGTGAAATGTAATATTGATTCTTAACACTGGTAATAAGATGAACACTGAACATTTGATTTGCAAAAAAGCTTTAATTCTATAAAATATGTAATAAATGTAATTAACTTTTCAAAAAACTAAAGTTAAATACATGAAAATTAGGAGATGAAGGCAGAGTCATGCACAATGAAGTTTTGAACATGAGCTCTGTTAAGGGATCAGTTGCATTTTCTTACTGGTAGGGAATCAGCCTACCTCAGACACCTGGGCATCAATTGATTGGTGTGAATGCTTTTGGAGAGAGACTGGTTTTATTTAAATAATTTTAAAATTTTGTTATGCATTAATAATCACATGTATTTATTTTTTCCCTTTTAATTTTGTAGGTTATTTTAAATAGAAGAAATAACGTTTTTGAAAACACACAAAAATAATTTTAATTTTATAATTTTGACATTTATGCTAATATATTTTTATAAGATATATTCAATTTTAAATCCATTAAATATATTTTATTGTTTAATTCTTTAGATCACTAATGGCAAAGTAACACACATTTGATGAAAAACTCATAACAAAACAAATAATTTTGCAAAGTCAAGAAAAATCTGTTTTATAGAATAACTATATAAAAATGTACATACTAACATGTAACAATGTATGAATTATATATATCTATATTATTTTCTACCTATAAATTAAATAATGTTTAATAATACTTGTTCAATTCCATTTAATCATCTTTGTTATTTTGCCAATGAAAGCAATGCATTTACTCATATTTTTATTCTGTCTGCTATTATAATAGTATACTTGACAAGAAAGTAGGAGAGAACATCTTTTATTTGACCATGGTTAGCTTGATTTATAACTTCTTAAACATTTGGTATTTGGGTATTGGTGTTCTTGTCTAGGTCCTATAAATATTCCAGGCAGCTTTGTTGTTCACAGGGAAGACTGTGATTAACTCTGTCTGGAGGGTCAGAGAAAGCTTCACTGAGGATAGGGTCATGAAGGGCAGTTAGGAGCTCATCAGTGGATGAGCTTTCCATCGACAATGGAAGAAGGGCATTCAAAGCATTCAGAACATCACATACAAAGCTGGGTGGCCATGTTCTGTGAAATGCAGTCGGTTTGACCTAGTTGGATATAAAGTTATACGGGGCTAGGGGAATGGTTGTGCATGGAGCTAGAAATATGACTCAGAGAAAGACATCTAGAACTGATATTTATCTCTCTTGTTGACACCCATCACTTACTGCTTTTATTCATTCATAAATCTCTTTCTGAGCATGCATTGTGTGCTGAGCACTAGGTTAGATGCTGGAGGTTCAACTACAAACCAGGCGTTGCTGTCCAGGAGTTTGAAAGGAGTCTGGTGGCAGTCATGGTGCATGTCTTAGGAAATACTTTGAGTGAGAGATCCTGATACAAATGTCTTTGCAATTCTATCCAGCCCAGGATCTTTTGTTTTGTGGTTTTTTGAGACAGGGTCTTGCTGTGTTGCCCAGGCTGGAGTGCAGTGGCATGATTTCTGCTCACTGCAACCTCTGTTTTCCACAGCCCAGGATCTTAAACCAAGTAAATTCTTGGAATATTTGCTGAAA
Organism: Rhinopithecus bieti; assembly: GCF_001698545.2. Classification (NCBI taxonomy): domain Eukaryota; kingdom Metazoa; phylum Chordata; class Mammalia; order Primates; family Cercopithecidae; genus Rhinopithecus; species Rhinopithecus bieti. The sequence goes on along the minus strand of NW_016805189.1, from coordinate 1,500,552 downwards.
TTGAAGTGAAAAAAATTACATATTTGAATTTATTCTTTTTTTTTTTTTTTTTTTTTTTGAGACAGAGTCTTACTCTTGTTGCCCAGGTTGGAGTGCAATGACACTATCTTGGCTGACTGCAACCTCCACATCCTGGGTTCAAGCAATTCTTCTGCTTCAGCCTCCCGAGTAGTTGGGATTACAGGCATGCACCACCACACCTGGCTAATTTTGTATTTTCAGTAGAGACAGGGTTTCTCCATATTGGTCAGGCTGGTCTCGAACTCCCGACCTCGGGTGATCCGCCCACCTCGGCCTCCCAAAGTGCTGGGATTATAGGCATGAGCCACCACACCCAGCCAAATTTATTCTTAAGGCTACTTGTTAGAAATACTATGAGAGAGTTGAAGCCTTGCAAACAANTTTTTTTTTTTTTTTTTTTTTTTTGAGACAGAGTCTTACTCTTGTTGCCCAGGTTGGAGTGCAATGACACTATCTTGGCTGACTGCAACCTCCACATCCTGGGTTCAAGCAATTCTTCTGCTTCAGCCTCCCGAGTAGTTGGGATTACAGGCATGCACCACCACACCTGGCTAATTTTGTATTTTCAGTAGAGACAGGGTTTCTCCATATTGGTCAGGCTGGTCTCGAACTCCCGACCTCGGGTGATCCGCCCACCTCGGCCTCCCAAAGTGCTGGGATTATAGGCATGAGCCACCACACCCAGCCAAATTTATTCTTAAGGCTACTTGTTAGAAATACTATGAGAGAGTTGAAGCCTTGCAAACAATAAAATATTAATTAAAATTAACATAATGAATTATGATTATCACCCATAATGTTAATAACTGCCTTCTATCAATAAACTAGTATGTGATGATCAGTATGTTACATGCTCTAGATGAATTATCTTTCTTTTTTTCCCAGCTAATAATATGATCACAAATACGTGAAATGTCTCTTAATTCTCACACGAACGCTATGATATAGATGGGCTATCAAGGGACAGTGAGATGAATTCACCTGCCCTGATACAGCTAATAAGTGACAGACCAGAAGTCTAAACTCAGGTCGGCTTGGATGTAGAAAGACTTGGAAGGTGTCCCCCAGCCTCCCACCCCCTCCCTACAAGGAACAGGCAGTGCTTTTAAAATAGTTCAAAGGATTATAATCGCCCTCCAAATGCACCAATTTGTGGGTTTTGTGTGTGTATGTGTGTTTTTTTTCTCCTGGCAAATTTACAAGGTTTGCACAATGGCCACATCTATATGATAAACAGATGGAGCACGCACTGTTTCCATGGGTGAAACACACAATGGATTGGTGCTGGGGTTTCTGTGGGAGGTGCAGGGACTCCCCAGCCAATAAGAGAACATAGCTATTCAACTGACAGAGCTAGGGGACAAGGGTTTCCTTTTGCAGGATTCCTAAGTGCTGTCAGTAAGAATCTATTTGCCCCAGCAAGGAATCAGTCGAGAGACACCTTTTCCCCCTAAATTGGAAGTACTGGAATCTATTAGAAATGTTTAGAAGAATGTAACTATTAAGAGAAGGGAAAGAATTACTTCACGGTATACAAAAACTTGGTGAAGAGATTTCCTTACAGGTGAATCTCAGTTACTTGGAGCCAGATGATGGGAGAGTTTGCTGAAGAAAGATGAGAGAGCTGGGCCACCAGGTATGGTTTGGCGGGTTGTTCACTGCACAAGGGTACCTGACTGGAATAGCAAGTGAGACCAAAATCCAGCGAGCACTCTGCTTGCCAAGTCATCCACGCTGGTGCAGGGTTGCATCTGCCCAGGAGAAGGGAAACTTTTCTTGATATGTATATATTCAACAAATGTACTAGTGACAGTCCTGCCCTAGAGCGCTTCCTCTTTAAGGGTGCCAGTGGTGACATTATGCATTCCTCCTCAGTCTTCCAAATCTCCATCATGACTTGGAGCATTTGAGAGACTATATAGAGTAGTAGCCTCTAGCAGTGCACTACCAAGTTCAGTAGCCACTAGCCATGTGTGGTTCTTGAACAGTTGGAATGTGGCTGTTGCAAATTGAGATGTAAAATACACACCATGTATGTAAAATGTAAAATACACACCAGATTTTAAAAGACTTTATATGAAAAAAGAATAAAACTATTCATTAAAATTTGTATATTGATTACATATTAAAATGAAATATTTGTATATATTAGATAAAACGTATTATTAAAATTAATTTCACATCTTTTTATTTTTTAAATGCAGCTATTAGAAATTTTGAAATTCCCTAAGGGAAAATTTGAAATCCCCCAATTGGCTTACATTATACAGTTGATCTTTGAACAACACAAGTTTGAATTATCCAGGCTTACTCAGACATAGGTATTCTTCCACCTCTGCCACCCCTCAGATGGAAAACCAAACCCTCCTC
>NW_016805189.1:1467447-1496640 GCF_001698545.2 Rhinopithecus bieti | reverse complement strand
TCCTCCCCCTCCTCCTCCTCCCCCTCCTCCTCCTCCTCAGGTTACTCAGTGTGAAGACAATGAGGATGAAGACCTATAAAGGTCTTCAGAAGGTGATCCACTTCCACTTAGTGAATAGTAAATATATTTTCTCTTCCTTATGATTTTCTTAATAACATTTTCTTTTCTCTAGCTTACTTTAAGAATATAGTATATAATACATATAACATACAAAATATGTGTCAATCAACTGTTTTTATTATTATAAGGCTTCTGGTCAACAGTAGGCTATTAGTAATTAGGTTTTGGGGGGTCAGAAGTTACATACAGTTTTCAACTCTGCAAGGTGGGGGTAGCTTAGTGCCCCAATCCCCACATTGTTTGAGGTCAACTGCATTTCACTTGGACAACATCACACTAGAGTCAGGCAAAGGTGGTTTAAACCCCCACCCATCCACTTATCAGCGCTGCTTCTTCAGGCAAGCTTCTTTTTTTGTTTGTTGGTTGGTTTTTCAAAACAGAGTCTCACTCTGTTGTCCAGGCTGGAATGCAGTGGCGCGATCTCAGCTCACTGCAGCCTCCGCTTCCCGGGTTGAAGCGATTCTCCTGCTTCAGCCTCTCAGGTAGCTGGGGCTACAGGCACCCACCACCATGCCTGTCTAATTTTTGTATTTTTAGTAGAGATGGGGTTTCACCATGTTGGCCAGGCTGGTTTCAAACTCCTGACCTCTAGTGATCCGCCCTCCTTGGCCTCCCAAAGTGCTGGGATTACAGGTATGAGCCACCGCGCCCAGCCTTCACGCAAGTTTCTTCAGTGTTTTTTCTGTAAACATGACTTCATAAACTTACAGAGTTGTTCTGAAGATTAAATGAGGTAATGCATGCATCCTGACACTGCTCTAGCACGTAAACATTATTATTACAGTGTTCCGGACACAGTTGCCCCAAAGAGAGGGGCAGGAGACATAAGTGGATTCTCCCAGCATTCCAATGCACAGGTACAAATTGAGGGCCAGAATCAAGCCATAGCCTTTATACAAGGAAGGAGATCTTGAAAAGGGCTTTACCTTTGAGCATTGTTTTTTGTTGTTGTTCTGTTTTGTTTTGTTTGAGATGGAGTCTTGCCCTGTTGCCCAGGCTGGAGTGCAATGGCACAATCTCAGCTCACTGCAACCTCTGCCTCCGGGGTTCAAGTAATTCTCCTGTCTCAGCCTCCCAAGTAGCTGGAACTACAGGCAAATGCCATCACGCCCAGCTAACTTTTTGTATTTTTAGTAGAGAAGGGGTTTCACCATGTTGGCGAGGCTGGTCTTGAACTCCTGACCTCAAGTGATCCACCTGCCTCGGCCTCCCAAAGTGCTGAGATAGGCCTGTTTTTCTCTTTTCAGAAATCCTGCCTGTGTTCCCTAGAAGACTGCTCTCTGAGGACTCTCAAGGAAGCATTTTTGCTGGAGTCATCTGGAGTCACCTACCTACGCCACTCTGTCCCACCGGGCTCTAGATGGTAAGGTGCCCAGGGCAGAGATGTAGCTCTGTTCTCTTCACTAGGCTCTACACTGGAGCTCACTTCTACGTAATGTGTTTTCAGGAGCACTATTTTTTGTTTGTAAACATAGTGCCCTTTCCCCTCCTAGGAGGCTGAAAAGAAAACAAACAAACAAAACCCAACAGGCTGCTCTGCAACCACGATACTCACCGCTACGTGTGTATCCAGCTTATTCTGGAACAGGTAAAGGTAGGAGGGAATGTTCATAGTTTTCATTTTTTAAAAAGTCTCAAAGATCTGTATAAATCCTTGGTCCAGACATGTTTCTTTGTGGGCACGTTTACAGCGTTTTGATTTATAAATGAGGAAGCGAGGACAGATGTGTTCATCTGAATGCTCAACTTCTGAACAAGACTGAATGTTCGTTCATCTACTCATTCTACATTTCAGAGGGGTTCACACTAGATTTCCAGGAGTACACAAGTTGCAACCTGAATCAATTGCCTCGATCACAACTGTCATTTTTCTCTCAGCCCCAACCTCAGGTGGCTCAGTCATTGGTTCATTCACTTTCCCGCTAAGGCTTGTCCCTGGAATGCCACAGCTGCAGAGTTCCCCACAAAAACGAGGCTTCTGACTGATACACTCAAAACTTACTGATAAAGAAAGCAGCAATATCCTATGCTTGAAGATGATGAAAAGAAAAAAGAAAAATGAGGAAAAGAAACAGCAATGAAAACAAGAGGAGGGTGATGTCACTGCTTGCTGATTGGATCTGCACTCAGAAAGCTGTGCACTTTTCTGAGTTTTAAAATTTTCCAACCAAAATCAGCACAAACTGTTAAGCTTTGTGCTGAAGATTTTGAAGGTTATAATAAAAGGCAAGTGATGAATATCATTTATTGAAGAAATCTGGACTCAATTGACCATCATGATCTTTGTCAATTTTGCACCATAAAATATTTAGTCAAAAGGTTTCTGCCCTGTTCCTGTTTCTCTTTTTGCCCCTTCGAGATTCTGTTCTGTTTCCAGTATTTCATTAGCTGGGAAATTTTGTTTTGGAGTTCTGAAAACAGAGAGCCATGATCTTCAAGCCACAGGTTGATTTTCATTGGGAAAATGTTGAATGAATGTTTAGTAGGCTCAAGACATGAAATGAAAGGAGATGCAAACATAAATGAACATTGCATGTGCCTTCACGGCATTTCAGTCTAGAGGAAGAGCTTAGATATATATTTAATCATCCCACAGACATTTATTAAATGCTTACTTGGCTTACTGCATGCCAAGCATGTTCTCAGTATCAGGAATAAAGCAAAGACATTGCTATCATGTGGCTCATATTCTGGAAGAAGGAGACAAACAGTAAAGAAATAACTAAAATGTGCCTGACAGTATAGTTCCAACTTAGTGCTGTTCACCAAATAATTCTGACTCTCCCCCTTGTTGGGCACATGGTGACATCACTCTTCCCTTCCCTTTTTGAAGTTAGGTGTGACTTGTTATGACCAATGACATAGGAGCAGAGATCACATGTATCACTTGCAGGCAGAGGCTTTAAGAGTCAGTGCACAACCCACCACATATTCCATCACCACTGCTGTGGTAATTGCAGAAACACGTGTTAAATGATGCCTCATCACTCTTCAACCCTGGGCAATTATCATGAGCAGAGGCTCCTGCTGACCTGCAGTAGATATGTAGCGTGAGCAAGACAAATGTTTTCTTTTTTAGCTGCTCACATTTGAGGATTATCAGATACCCACAACATAGACCTTTTCTAAGAAGATAGGTTGGCTAAGTACTCTGTAGAAAAACCAAGCAGGGTTAAGGATATAAAGGAACGATGTGACAGGAAGTGGTTCCTATATCAGATAGGGTGGTTAGGGAGGTCCTCTCTGATAAATTAATATTTGGGCAGAGATCTGAAAGAAATCCGAGTGCCAGCCATGAGGATTTCTGGGTGAAGAACATCTCAGGCAGATAAATAGACAAGCACAAATGTCCTGAGACAGGAGCGTGCTTGGAGTGTGTGATGAGACCAGTGTGACCAAAGCATAATGTGCATGGAGGAGAGTAGTAGGAAATGAATTTGGAAAGGTTGGTGGGCATAATAGAGGAGGGCTTTATGGTCTTCATGTAGTATATGTCAAGATCAAGTGTGATCCAGTCAGAGGCGTGTGAGATGACAGTGGATGAACAGCATTTGAGCTGGTCATCTTTGACGCTTATCACTACCTCATTGTTTATGTCTAACTCATCATCAAATCCTAATGATATCTTGGATCTCTTCCCTCTGCCCTGCTCTTGTCAGCCCCACAGCCACCACTTTGGTTCCAGCCTCATTAACCTTTACCTGAACCATTGCAGCAGCTCTCTAACTCTAACTGACCAAGTCCTTTCTCTAACTGACCAAGTCCTTTCGTTCTTATAGTTCTACCATTTGGAGACTTCATGCAGATGTTTTTAGGTCACTATGAAGGCTTCAAACATAAGAGACCTGACCTGTGTGGGGTTGGTCAGTCCTTTGGTTCCCTTTGTGAGATCTGGGACTAACCACGACATCTCTGATGTGCTTGGGTGCTTTTTCTTCTAGCCAGTGATCTGAGCACTCCTTTTATTAAAATACCTTCTAGATATGAAGCCACCATGGACAGCACAAGCTTCAAATCCTCATGTTGGATCCTTTTTTCATCAACCAAAGAGTAATAAGCTTAATCAGGCCAGAGAAAAGAAAGGCTACTTTATCTTTCATTTTCATTTGTGAGCTCTCTAACTGACCAAGTCCTTTCGTTCTTATAGCCCTCAAATGAATCTCATCTATTACAGCCACTGCCTCCAGGAATGAGTCCTTTAACAACTCAAAACTGATCAAGTTACACAGCCCTGGTTATAACACATCCATGGCTCCACACTCCCTAATGAAAAACAAAACAAACCCAACTACTTAGCATGGAATCCAAGACTGTCTTCCTATGAAAACCTACAGGTCCCCCTCTCCAGTCTTGAGCTCACCATCACTCTTTCTTCCTCATCTCCAGAATTCTCTCACTCTTTCAGCTTCCTACACATCACTGTGTTTCATACCTTCGTGTCTTTGCACTCATTCCTTTGACCTCTCCACATCCTCATCTGCCAGCATCACTCAAAACCCTGTTTCATCATGGCCTCCTTTGCAAAACTTCCCGTAGCACTGATCCAGTGAAGTTCCCCTCTCCTTTACCTTAGAATTGAAAGACTACATCCATGGCTAGTATACATTACCTGTTTATGTGGGTGCTCCTCTTCCAGTGTGTACATTCTTTGAGAATGCAAATGTGTGATTCACTTCTGTTATCGGGGCAGGGCCTGTACAGTCCTTCCTCCACCATGGGGTGATTGTGATGTCCCTTCGAAAGCACCCTCTGAGAGATTTTTCCAGACCTTGCCTCCAAACCTGTTGTCTCCCAAACCTGTTGCCCATGCTTTGCTTCTAACTTTTGGTTTTACTCTCTGTTAAATGCTTTGGACTTATTATTTTCAACCTTTCCGTATTTCCAGCCTAGGCTTTGCACCGAACACCCAAAACATATCACCTGGGGCCTGCTTGGATCAATCCTGGTACCTGGACCACTTCCAGAGCCAAGGTCCTATTCTTTGTCCAGTAGTTGGGCACTGCACATTGCTGTGTATAACAGCTGCTTCACACAGGACTGCAGAACTGAACTGATCTCACGTTGCTTCACCTTCCCTCTTCTACTGGCTTAGGAAAATAGCAGAGCTTTCTCCAATTCTCCCCCAAGCTGACTCAACATAAAGCAAAGTTTCAAAACACTTGAAAGGTGAGTGGCAGTGGCTTCCTATAGCAGTTTGGGTGGTCCCACCAGAGGCCATCAAACTTATCTCACCCACCTTTCCTTATCTCCACTCACCCTAGTGCCTTTCTACCTTCAGTTGCTGGAAATGCCTTCAGAGCCCCCACATAGCAATAGAGTTAGTAGAATTTGTCCAAACCTGTCTGAAATAGGGGTATGGAAACCACAAGAATGAAGTTGTGACTTTAAAAAAAAAAAAAAATACTTGGCAATTCTTCCTAAAAATGCATTCTGATATGGGTGAGGAGTCAGAATGAGATCGTTGTCAGACTCTGTTATGTCAGCATGAATCTCCTCCTAGGGCCATTTTGCCTCAAAGAGTATGTTTTGAATCTTTTTGTCCTGGAAAAACCCACAGGAGTAAGGATGGTGGCATGCAGGGACCCAGGTGTGGGCCGGAACAGCTCTTGCCGCCAGCTCTAGAATTCTTGGGAAAGCAGTGTAATTGTGGTAGGAAGAATTTCTAGGCAATACTGCTTTCAGGGAATAAAGGTGAAAGTGAAGGGAAAATTAAGCTCACAAATGAAAATGAAAGATAAAGTAGCCTTTCTTTTCTCTGGCCTGATTGAGCTTATTACTCTTTGGTTGATGAAAAAAGGATCCAACATGAGGATTTGAAGCTTGTGCTGTCCATGGTGGCTTCATATCTAGAAGGTATTTTTAATAAAAGGAGTGCTCAGATCACTGGCTAGAAGAAAAAGTACCCAAACACATCAGAGATGTCGTGGTTAGTCCCAGATCTCACAAAGGGAACCAAAGGACTGACCAACCCCACACAGGTCAGGTCTCTTATGTTTGAAGCCTTCATAGTGACCTAAAAACATCTGCATGAAGCCTCCAAATGGTAGACAACTAGATGCCTGATATCGCCTCTATTTTTTTATTTTGGCATAAATTAATGGCTTATGATATTGCATCACAGTGGTTTATTAAAACCAGAACTCACTTCCCTTTAATTTTAGTTATGAGTGAGGTTTATTCAGAGACCATTGCGAATGGGTAGGAATCAACTAGAAAGGTGTAAAGCCTTGTTTTCAGATAGAGCCCCCTTGCTCCCAATGTTGGAAATAAGGTCCTAATCCCAAAGTTAGGTAATTTTCAGGTCATCCCATTGAGCACTGGAGAGACAAGAGAAACCAGGCAGAGAGTTCCTCTGAGAATCAGTCAGAAGTCTAGGCCTGTGTCTCTCAACCTTGATTGTATAGTAAGAGCACCTGGGAGTTGGTTTTTTTTCATTTTATGTGTCTCTGTGTGTGTGTGTGTGTGTGTGTGTGGGTGTGGGTGTGGGTGTATGTGTTTAATTCCCAGAGAAGGCAGAGAAGCTCAAGAAGTCTTCAGGTGGAAAACGAGAGCCATTACCTAGGTAGCTGTAATGCAGCTGCTGCCTCAACTCTGTGGTAAAAGGGAGATATTAAAGGTATCGGATCAGATATTTCACCCCCTGCAAACAAGTCTTCATGCTGCCTATGAAATCTTCTCTTGCTTAAAGGTGCTTCCCTCCTCCCCAAAATATGAAGTCCAATGCATAGCATCTCTGAGAATCAGGCCCCTTTCTCCTGTTCCAAGGTTCTCTAGCTTCCCAAGAATTCCACCATCCCAGTTTTTTTCTATGTATCTTACCTTATCTACATAGCCATGTATCTGAGTGATGGCTGACTCCATCCCTATATTAAGGTAAGTGTCTAAGTCAGATATCGGCAAACTATGGCCCTTGGGTCAAATCCAGTGTGCCACTTGTTTTTGAAAATAAAGTTTTATTGGAACACAGTCATGCTCTTTCATGTACATATTGCCTATCGCAGTTTTTGCACTACATGGGTGGAGTTGAGTAGTTGCAACATATGATATGGTGCACAAAACATAAAATATTTACTGTTTGGCTTTTTACAGGAAGTGATTGTGAATCCTGGTCTAAGTGTTTTTGCTCAGCGACAGATTTAGAAGTGACAACATGAGCTATTTCAGGCCAACCAAGGATGATGAGGTATCTGCTACAGTTTCCTAAAAAGATGGAACAGGAAGAGAGAACCCTGTCCATCCTCTGACCATTGCTATATCTGGATATGAGAGTCAACCCCTTGAAGACTCCTTGAAGAGGAGGTGTGGAAAGAACTTATGTCCCTGATGATACTGTTGAGTCTCTCAGTCATCCAACTTTGCAGAATTCCCCACTCTAGACTTCTTAATATCTGACATACTAACTACCTATATTGTTTAAATCAGTTTCTGATGGGGTGCTATATTATTTGCATGTTAAATATCCTGAGTCAACTATAAATTACTCAACTTGACTCCAAAAGAAATATTAAGCTAAAAAATACTAATACACATTTAAAACAAGGAACCGGTTCATAGAGTATACCAAGCCCTCAAAGAACAGATAACTTATTTTGTACAACAGTTACAGAAACTATAAAAGGGAGATGCTCTCCAAGTCCTTTTTATGAAGCTAGAAAAACTTTGATATTAAAAGTGCACAAGCGCAGTATAGTATGAGAAAAAATTTATAATAGATATAGCTATGAACATAGGTACGTAAACTTTTCATAACACCTAATCTTTGTTACTTTTTAACCAAAGAAAGTAAGGAAGCAAAAGAGGGAGAAGAAGAGAGAAAAGAGAGAGAGAGAAAGATAAAAGAAAAGAAAGAAGACAGGAAAAAAGCAAGCAAGAAAAAAAAAGTTAGTAAATTTGCAATAAAAGAAATTTTCTTAATCTGATATAAGTACCTGTCAACAACCTAAAGCAGATATCATACTAAATGTGAAAATCAAAAGCGTTACTTTTAAAGTCAGGAATATGGTAAAGAAACTCACTATTACTGCTTCTATTCAGGACAAAAACACAGAAAGAGAAAAAAATAAGAGAGTGATAACTGAAAAAGTGAAACAATATGTTTAATATTAGCTGGTGATATTGTTGTCTACATAAAAAATTGAAGATATTCCACAATTGGGTCAATAAAAGTAATGATGGCTCCTCAAAGTTCCTGGATAGAAAAACAATATACAATAAAAATAGCTATGCTATACCTAATAAACAATCATTTAGAAAATGAAACTAAAGAAAAGCTCCCATTCACAATGACAGCAAAAAAATGAACATACAAATTTTTAAAAAGATGTACAACATTGTAATAAAAATATAAATATGTATTAAAATACTTAAACAACAAATAAATGAAAATTATAGAATGCTAATAGTTAGACTCAATGCCATAAACATGATAATTTTCCCAAATTAACCTATAAATCTAATTAAAGTTCAATAGGATTTTTGCTGAACTTGACAAACTAATCCTAAAATTCACATAGAAGAATAAAAGATCAAGAGTCATCAAGAAAATTTTGAAAAATAAAAAAAAGAAGGGAGACACCTTGCCCTCCCAAATATCAGGATTTGTTATAGAGTTTTAGTGTTTAAAACAATGTGATACTACCTTGAAGATAAATAGATGGACTCATGAAAACAGAAACAAACATTCACATTTAGAGAATGTGGTATATGTAGTTGTGGTGGGGGCCCTTGAAAGAGGCAAAAGAAATAGTGGGAAAAGAATGAGCTAATCTAATGAATGAGGCTGAGAACACTGGCTATACTTATGGTTTAAAAAAAAAAAAATCCTACGAAACTTTTATATGAAAAAGAATTCCAGGTTAATTAAGGCCCTAAGTATGAAATGTAAATTTTTCATATCATGAGATAACAATATGGAGGATATAAACAAAGGAAATTTTTATGGTCTTGAAGTAGGGAAGAATTTCCTAAATAAAACAAAATTTACCTTGTTAAAGTAATTTAAATACGAAAAAACAATCAGATAGAAAAATGGGTAAATGACATGAATGGGCAGTTTACAACAAAAGGAAGGTGAATGGCCAATAACCACATTGAAAAGTTTTCAACTTCTCTAGTGATTAGGAAAATACAAATTAGACAAAAATGAGATAACACTTTATACCAAGCAATTTGTCAAAAACTAAGAAATCTCACAACATTTGTGTTAATGAGGATGTGAAACAACAGAAAGCAGTGTTCACTGATGGTGGCAGTGTACATTTGTACAACCATTTGGGAAATAATTTCTGCTAAAAGTGAAAATGCTTGTACTCAGCACTTCTTTTGCTAAATGCTAGAGGTGTTTGCACACATGTATAAGAATATTCACTGTAGCATTTTGTAATAGTAATAGAACAATTGGGAGAAAAAAAATTTATGTCGATTAGTAAAAATATTATAAAGTAGGCCAGGTGCGGTGGCTCCCCTATAATCCCAGCACGTTAGGAGGCCAAGGAGGGTGGATCACCTGAAGTCAGGAGTTTGAGACCAGCCTGGCCAACATGGCGAAATCTGGTGTCTACTAAAAATATAAAAATTAGCCAGGCATGGTGGCATGCACCTGTAATCCCAGCTACCCAGGAGGCTGAGGCAGGAGAATCACTGGAATCCAGGAGGCAGAGGCTGCAGTGAGCCAAGATCCCACCACTGAACTCCAGCCTGGGCAACAGAGCAAGACTCTGTCTCAAAAAAAATATATAATATAATTATATATAGTATATATATATAATATATAATATATATATATATATATATATTATACACACACACACATATAAAATGTAATTTGTAAAATGAACCAGATCAACATATGCAATATGGATAAATCCCATAAACACAATATTGAGTTTTTAAAGAAACTGAAAAAGATATATATAATAGATTTAACAGTGAAAAAAGTTTATTATATAAAATAACATGTTATTTGTGGGTATATACATATGTAGTAAAAATATAGAAACATGGTTAGAATACTTTTGAATGAGGGAGGAAAGAAAATTGGAAGGGAGTGCCTCCAACTCTATCTATAACATTTTATTCCTAAAGCAATAAATCTGCAGCAAATACGGTGACTCTGACCTGGCTACCTAGACTCTAAACAGTGGAGGCAAGACTGAAACCAAAATCTTGACACATCCCACGTATAGCAGCTGGCACCTGAGCCCTGAGGCAGTTATCCTGCAGGCTCAGCTTGCCACCTCTAGCCAAGCCAGATTCTCCTGTCTCCAGCCCATTAGCCACACCCAGAGATATGCCTTTCCTAATATGGAACAGAAATAGTCCCCAGTTGTGGTTAATTTTATGTGTCAAATTGACTGGGTTGCAAGATGCTCACATAGTTGGTCAAACATTATTTTGGGTGTCTCTGTGAGGTGTTTTCGGAAGAGGTTCACATTGAAATCAGTGGACTTTGAGAAAAGCAGGTTGTCCTTTATAGAGTGTGTGGGCCTCATCTAATCAACCAAATGCTTGGCTAGAACAAAAGGCTGAACCTCCCCAAGTAGATGTCTTTTCACAGCCTTTGAACAGTGCCATCACCTTTTTCCTGCCTTTGCACTTGAACTGAAACACCAGTTCTTTCTGAGTTTCACCCTGATGCCCTTTGAACTGAAATGACATCATTGGCTCTGCTGGGTCTCCAGCTTGCTAACTGGTTCTGCAGATTTGGGAACTTGTCAGCCTTCATAATCATATGAGCCATTTTCTTGTACTAAATCTCTTTTCATATTTATACCCTATTGGCTCTGCTTCTCTGGAGAACTCTCACTAATACATCAAAATTTTGGGCATTAAAAGACCTACCCCATTTCTCTTCCTCTGAAACTCATCCCCCAAAGTTTAGACTCATTGCTGGATTGGGCTTCCTGTTGGGTAGCAAAACTTTTCCTCTCCACATTCTTTATTCTCTTAGTCTGTATTTTTTATAATGGCAAGTTGTTATATTTAACATATATTTAATATATCCTTATATTTAATATATATTTAGTAACTATTTAACAGTCAATCTTTATTATTTGGAGATTCCACATTTGCAAATTTGCCTGCTTGTTAAGATTTAGTTGTAGCCTCCAAATCAGTACAAGCAGCAGTTTCACGGTTCTTTGTGGACAAGCATTGAGTAGAGAAGCACTTCAATCACCTGATGCACACTTTCCCAGCTGAAGTGAAATGAGGTCACATTCCACCTTTTTTTTTTTAATCTATTATACTCTAAACAAATGTTCTTTTTGTGGTCTATCTAGTGCCTTTTTTTCTTTCTTTCTTTCTTTCTTTTTTTTTTTTTGCATTTTGTGCTTTTCTTGGTGATTTTAATTTTTAAAATAGCCCCCAAAGTATTGCTGAAGTACTAGTGTCTAGTGTTCCTAAGTGCAAGAAAGCTGTGCTTTCCCTTTTGGAGAAAATAAGTGTACATTTAAGCTTCATTCAGTCAAGTTATAGTGCTGTTGCTGTAAGTTCAATGTTAATGAATTAACCATATATATGAAATACAGTGTTTTAAACAGAAACACACACAAAGCAAAGTTAGGTGTGACTGGTTGATGAAAATGTGGCTGATCTGAGGCTCACAGGAAACTAACCCTGTGTTTCTCCTAAGAGCAGTGGTTCAGTATTCAGTAACTCAGTGTTCACAGTGACTTTGCAGGACATTGCAACTGCAAATAATGAAAATCAACTGCCAGGTGCAGTGGCTCACACCTATAATCCCAGCATATTGGGAGGCCAAGGCAGGAGGATTGCTTGATCCCAGGAGTTTGAAACCAGCCTGGAAAACATAGAGAGACCCCATCTCTACAAAAATAATAAAAGAGATTCGCTGAATATGATGGTACATGCCTGTGGTCCCAGCTACTTGGTAGGCTGAAGTGGGAGGATAGCCTGAGCCCAGGAGGTCAAGGCTAAAATAAGCCATTTTCATGCCACTACACTCCAGCATGGGTGACAGAGTGAGAAAAGGAAAAGAGAAAAGAAGGAAATAAAGAAAGTAAACTATATGTTTAAAAATCTAACTTGTGGGTGGGTATCTGAATGTATTTTTTTAAATGGTTTATAAAAAACACAAGACTTCTTTTGTATGTGTAAAATATATCATAATTTTAAAGCATTTTTAAAAATAAAAGAGCATTCATTGATGCCAAAGCTTAGTGTATGACAGAGAGACTGAGGGTGCAGGCAGACAAGCAGGTGTCTGATCGTGAAGAGGCAGTAGGCAAAAGGAATACATTTGAATTTTATTCAGAAGTGAAATAAGTAACTCATAATGGCAAAAGATTTTGTAAGATTACTCATTCCCTTCTCTCTCCCCTCTTCATCCTGCTTTCTTTAACTTTCTCACCCAACTATCAAAGGATCCAAATATTTGGAGCATCCCTATTCAAGGATGTACATTTCTAGATCTTATTTTCACGATGAGTCTGACTCCATTTCTGATGTTTGACTGCTGACAGCTTTTAGGCCTCACTCCTTCCTCTTTCCCCTGTCCCATAACGCAGTAAGCTGATAAGAAATTCTGGGTGCTCTCTCCTTTGGCACTGGTGAGAAATTCAAACCACGTAAGTCCTTTGCCTGCACAGAAACCCTCAGCCCAGACCCACCACCTAAACACTGTAAAAGCCCCAAACCCATCTCCTTTCCTTGTCTTTTAAGCCATTTTCAGATTCCATGAGTGTTCCTTTTCTGCTCCTTCCAGAAATGCCTCAATCATGTAAGTATCAAAACTTTTCATGCCCTCTTGGTGTATGTGTGTCATCATGAGTCTCTACATCCAAACCAAATTATGGGTGGGGGTTCCATTGTATTTTTGCAGAAGGACTATTACACTTTCAATATAGAAAGACTATTCTAGTATTAAGAAGGAACTGACAAAAAAAAAAAAAAAAAAAAAAAAAAATAAGGAACTGACATGATCTAAGGTCTTGGGGGAAATAAACGTTGAGAGATTAATAAAACTAAGCTTACACTTTCGAAAAACCAAAGCAAAATAACATATTTGGTGACTGATCTGCAAAAAAGGACTCATTTATCCGGGTGTGGTGGCTCATGCCTGTATTCCCAGCACTTTGGGAGGCTGAGGCCGGCAGATCACTTGAGGTCAGGAGGTCAAAACCAGCCTGACCAACATGGTGAAACACCGTTTCCATTAAAAACATGAAAATTAGCGGGTATGGGGTGCATGCCTGTAATCCCAGCTACTGGGGAGACTGAAGCACGAAAATTGCTTGAACCTGGGAGGCAGAGGTTGTAGTGAGTCAAAATCATGCTACTGCACTCCAGCCTGGGCAACAGAGTGAGGCGCTGGCTCAAATAAATAAATAAATAACTAAGACTAATTGGGTTTTGAGTCTTGTTGTAAATGCTATGCACTTTAACCTGACCACCATTTTATCCTTATGATGTGATGAGAGATAAATAGGAGTCTTTTTAGATTCATCTAAACTGCTTATTACCCGACTGGTGCCATTATTTTTCCTATTCATTGTGTAGTCCCATCGCTGTTGATGAAGAGATAAACCTGAGTCCCTGAAGAGCTCTCTTACTTTTGTTGCACCTCTTTAGACCACCCTGCTCCATAGCTATGTCTCACCTGGAACGCAGAGGAATGTAGAATCCTCCTCATTAATGGCAGAGCCATAAATTGCTGTAACTGCCACATGTCCCTGTCCCTTGCTATTGCATAAAACGTGGTCCACTAAAGGCCTGCCACTCTGCACTTCAGCTAGGAAATTCTTCCCCATCTTTACTCAGAATGGAAAGTGCAGTCATAACAAAGTACCTGTAATTAGAATAAGCCATCAGCTAAATGTGTTATTACAATTTATTGGCAGATAACAATAGCTGCTATGTTCTGTGCACCTACCATAACCAAAATCATTTCTTCTGTTTTCCTGAGGTAGCTTTCCCCTTTCTGGGCTATACTAGCAAGGTATTTCCCCTTCCTGGGCTATAATAGCAAAATAAACACCAAGAAACATAATTTAATGAGGAAGAAAGACAAATACCAAATATTCAGTATTTACAAAATATTATCCCTTTTGTACTTGCCAAAGTTCAAAGGGCCAGAATCTGAACCAAGATACATCTGACTCCAAAGTTTGTCATCTTTATGCCTATGGACTTTACCAGGCACCATTAATCACTGAACAGTCATTACCCACATTTTTTTTTGCTAAAAATAGAACCCTGATTTTTTTCAGCTGTCAGGTGGCCGGGTGCTTCACAGAAATTTATTCTCTTCTCAGCCCAGAAGTGACTCTTGATGAAGTTAAATCAAATGTGATAGTTCCATCCCTTTTCTAGCTATTGATTGAGCAGTGGACATGTGACCCACTCCTGTCAAATAAGACATGTAGAAAGTTTGCTGAGAGACTTCTTGGTACAGTTTTCTTTCCTTAAAATATAATGATAGGAGTCCATTGATTTTCTTATATTTTATTTTATCGATTTATTTGTATTTATTTTTGCTTTCTTGTTGTGTCTGGATATGTTTGTAGGGATGTGATGCATAGAACATTGGTAGTCGTCTGGGGACATTGGGGGAAATTACACTAAGGGAACACAACAATATCCTGAGAATACCAGAATAGAAAAATATAAAGAACCTAGATCCCTAACAAAATTGCTGAAAAGTTTAACTAAACCTTGTACCTCCACTATTTTCTTCAAATGAGATAATTTAGAACTCTTGGTTTGGGTATTTTGATTGGGTTTTCTGTTACTTGAGGTCCAAAATGACCTTACTGACACTTGGTCTGTAAAATAAGATTTATTACCTGTAGATGTTTTAAAAACCTAGAAATAAATTTTCTTGAAAACCAAGAAACAGTATTTCTGGATCTTTATCGGATGTAGAAAGCAGGAAAGAATATCATCCCACAGTTATAACCAATAAGAAAAAAAAGATAATTTACAAAATTACAACTTCTCTTGAATCTATCACAGGGCTATGGTCACAAGGCAGACACAACTAACTTAATAAACTCAAAGAAAAACAGGTGTCTTCAAGGAGAGTACCTGTTTGCCTGCAGCAAACACCAGATACCATGCAAGCTGGTAAGAAAAAATCAGCCAAAATTTTTAACAGACTGTTAAAGGTCAAGTGGGAAAGTATAGGGTATAGAGTTTAGAGTGACAGTATAGAACTACTGAGAGCCACAAACACAAGGAGAATTCACATCCACTTGCAGGCACTTCTCCACAGATGCTGAGTGCTCACGAGAAAAATTAAAGACAGGATGAGATTCCAGAGAAGACATCACTGTGGTACAGACTTGCACAGGAGATGAGCAGCCACTGAGGCAAAGGCTTGAAGATATACCCATTTCTTTCTCTCCTCAGGGGAAGAAAAAAAAAGCCTTATCCCGCTGAGGGAAAAACAACAACAACAACAACAAAAACTATGTCACCATCAGGGCACTGGTAAAGACCCATTGTAGCTGGGGAAAGGAACAGAAAGACCTTCTGGGGAAGGGCAGGAATATATCCTAAGCTTGACCATTGGGGATCATTAGAGATTTCCTACTGCTGAGCAAATAAAAATATCACAGAGAAAGCACCACCTCTAAGACCCAAGGACAGAGCACCTATCTGAGACTGAGATTGAACCAGAATAGCAAAGAATACCTCCACTCCACTCCCAACACCAGGCTAGCAAGCTCAATAAACAAGTAATAGCAGTCTTCAAGAGCATTGAGAGAGAACTTAACAAGGCATAGGCGCAAAGGGAAGACCTAAATCTGAGGATGAAGCAGACATTCAGAAAAACCCTCTGACAAACTACTTTCCACCTAAGCACAAGGTAACACTAGAAGTTGAAGCCTGTGACACATTGAGAGTAACCATAACAGGAAGATAGCATACACCCAGTCTAATTCCTGGCTTGATTGAATCAATTCCGTTTACCAGAAGCCTAGCAAAAAGCCATAAATATTTGCTTCAGTCTTTGCTGTCTACATAAAAGTGTCCAGTTTTCAATAAAAAATTGCAAGACACACAAAGCAGCACATAAAAAGAATATACCATTAAGAGACAAAGTAACACAACCACATTCAATTATGAGAGATATTTTGGAACTACCAAACTTTAAAATAACTATCATTAATATGTTAAAAGATCTAGTGAAAAATGTCACTAATTTGCATGATCACAAGGAAATGGTCAGCAAAAAGATGGAAACTATGAGAAAATGCTAGAATGAAAAGCATGATAAAAGAGATGAAGAATACTGGAGAATGATGAAAGTATGATGATGAATAGGCATTGTCTGGCTTCATTCCCTCTCACCCTCAAGAAATCTAACTAGCAATTATCCACAGGTAAAAATGCCATCCTGAATACTGGGAGTAAGTGTGACACTCCCTTCAACTGAAGAACCTAGCAAAGCTGCAATCAAATGATAAGAGGAGTAATTCTTTTGAACCACACTGCACCTTCCTCAAGCCAGCATATTGCCACACAGAGATAATTTCCCTGGACCCACAATTTCTGTAGTAGAAAAAAATGAGTTGGAGATGGATAGTCAGCTTCCCCACCATTCTGGCACCCTTTGCAGGAGGATTGTTTCTCTTATCACATAGAGAACATTGGGAGTACTGACAGGGCTAGAACATCTGGGGTCAGTTAGAAACAAAAAACAGGAGTGAGTCTCACAGTGACCAGTGCACAAATCTTGGTGGTTGCTCTGCATTCCAGACAATTTCTAAATGACTCATAGATCAAAAAGGAAGTTATAAGGAGATTTGGAAAATACTCTGAATTGAATAAAAAATAAAAACACAAGACAACAAAATTTGCAAGACGTGGTCAAAGCAATGCTTTTGGGAAAATTTATAGAACTGAAATGCTTATATTAGAAGAGAAGAAATATTTCAAATCAATGATGTAAGCTTTTGCCTTAAGAAACTTGATAAAGAGAGCAAAGTGAACCCAAAGGAAGAAAATCTTAAAGATCAGAGCAGAAGTCAATGAAACTGATAGCAGAAAAATTATGGAAAATATTACTAATTAATATAATTAATTAACTGACCAAAAAGAGAGAGAAGACACAAGTTACAAATATCAGAAATGGAAGAATAAATATCACTATATAACCTACAGCTATTTAGAGGATAATAAAAAACTACTGTGTATCCATAGATTTGACAGCTTCGATGAAATGGACACATTTCTTGAGACACAAGCTTCCAAATTTCCTTCAAGAAGAAATAGGTTAATCTTATATCTTTTTTAAAATTCATTTTAATTAAAACCTTCCAACAAAGAAAATTCCAGGCCCAGATGGCTGTGAAGCCCTATCATATTCTACATTTGCTTCAGTTTTGATTCTCCACTCTGGGCTTCATAATTATTAGATTTTTGTTTTTTCAAAATAGGATCTCGCTCCATCACCCAGCCTGGAGTGCAGTGGTATGACTATGGCTAACTGCAGTCTCAACCTCCTGGGCTCAAGCAATTCTCCCACTTCAGCCACCTGAGCAGCTGGGACTACAGACACACAGAACCATGCCCAGCTAATTTTTAATTTTTTTGCAGAGATAAGGTTTCACTCTGTCGCCCAGGCTGGTCTTGAACTCCTAAGCTCAAACAATCCTCCTTACTCAGCTTCCCAAAGCACTGAGATTACAGGTGTAAGCCACTGTGACTGGCTAATTATTTGACCTTTGTGTGTGAATATTGTTTGTGTTATACCTACATAATTATTTTTTAGATATTAAGTTCATAGAAATTTAGTTTAAAAGTTATTACTATACTATCTTAGATTCATGATCATTTTTCAATTAATGACTTTATAAGCACCATTAAAGCTATCCCCATAACTCCATGAAAAGGGGAGGCAAATGGAATCATGAGGAGCAGAAGGTAAACAACTTTTCCAGCCTCTTATTAAATTGATCAGTTCAAATGAGTCCAACTCTAAGTCAAGGGCCTTGAGTCTTGTCTGCTGCACTCCTATGACTGGACTAACTGGGTCTGGCTACTGTGCAAGGTCAAAAATACACAACCCAAAACTGCCAAGCTAAGGGAGAAATCAAGAGTTGTAAGTAAGATTACCACGCCAGAGCTAGACATACAGAAATGAAGATCTGAGACAAAGCAGACACAGTCAGCAGGAAGCAAGGACGACTGAGAGTTTTGCAAGTCTGAATTAGGCTTTCAAGCCGTGGTAGGACAAACCAGAGGTCAAAGG
Source organism: Rhinopithecus bieti (assembly GCF_001698545.2). Lineage (NCBI taxonomy): Eukaryota > Metazoa > Chordata > Mammalia > Primates > Cercopithecidae > Rhinopithecus > Rhinopithecus bieti. The sequence continues at coordinate 1,478,303 of NW_016805189.1, read as the reverse complement.
GGAGGCCCAGAGGAAATTCAACCCTTCAGACTTTCTGCTGAAATAGGATGGGGTCAGGGAGGCCAATTGGCAGCTTAGAGAAGACAGCCTGAGGCTGAATATCTGGTTCTACCTGAGGTGTGTGTCTTATACCCTTTCTGATCTGGTTTACAGATTAACTTTTGCATGCTCAATTCACTCACCCTGCTCCCCCGCAAGGTCCAGAACTGATCAGTAAACTCAGCCAAACAGTGGATTTTGTGAAATAGAAAAAAGCCAAGACAGTTGATTGAATGAACAGTGTCAGCAACTCTTAGATATTTTGGTGTCCTTTGGACAAGCTTATTCATCATCACTTTTGCTTAATGTTTTAAAGTATGATCTTATATTTAAAAGAAAATGTGGAGTAGCAACAGAAAGAACAAGTTTTGAAGTAAAAATGACTTGAATAAAATCACTGCTGTTTTGGGCACAAGACTTTAGACAATTAGAAATCTCTAAATCTCAATGTCCCCATATATAACATGGGATCAACAATGTCTACCTCTTGTGAGAAATAAATGATATTTGCAAAGCACCTATTACATAGAAGGCACTCGATAAAAAGTAATAATGATTATTTTATATATCTTGTTTAAACTGAAACTTGGACGTTCCATAAATAATCCATCTAGTTTATTCAACAAATATTTATTGAGCCCCTACTATGTACAACAAATACTCTTTTAGGTATATGGGATTCAACAAGAAACCCCAGTCTCTGTCCTCCTGGAACTGGCCTTCTATTGAGGGTTTGTATACTATATGCCAACACAGCAAAAGATGCTTCTTCCACCGGGCCCAGAATAGAATTCTTCACCTCACTTCACTCTACCGGTAACAACTAACGTTACCGAATTAAACCTATTGGAAAGATATTCTGTAGCTTTCCCTGATACTTTCTGCCTCATCATAATAATATCCTGCTAAGGAAAAAGGTCCAGTTCTGCAGAATGGATAACATCTATTGAGAATAGGAATGTAAACTTTGCAGGCCCCCCCATACATCAGTACTGGTATTGGTATTTCAAAGTAATCATATGCTACAGGAGCCAAAGACTCAAATGCCAACTGGGGGGGCCATGGGTAAATGAGTCAAGAAGCCCAGCGCCATGGTTAAAGAGTGAGGAAAATTATAAAAATTAAACTGTCTCTATAAAATGCGCAGCCACTACTACTTTCAGTCGATATTGCCAGATAAAATGCTAGTGTGGTCAGATCTGACTTTTTAAGAGAAGCTGAAATCTGAATTTTTACATAAAATTAAGTGATTTTCCAAATAAAATCTCTCAATAGTACTTATTCAGCCCAGGAGACATAAATTTACAAGCCCAATAGAGGTTTAGAGGACTGCATTTTTAAAAATCAGTAGTATAAACAGTCTTTAATCCTTTTTCACTTGCTACATGGAAAGACATTCTCAGAATTGCAAAATGCCAAATGGCAATGGTTTGTAATTTTGTTCATTTGTTTGTTTTTATCTGAAACCACAGTTGTTATCCAACATCTAAGAATGCAGAGCTCAATGGGTCAATCCCATAATTTGTGGAGAAGCTGCAATAAGGCTGGAATAATGAAGGATTAGAGGGAATAGGTTGCCCTCACCCTAATGTCTTGGGGCCTACCATTACCCTGGGATTAAGACATGCAGAGACTTGTTTGTAGTCACAGATTTTGTATCCTCTCTTGACATGGCTGCAACAAGAACGCACATCTGTGAAGTGTTTGCCAGCATGTCAAGAGTAACAGGACTCTTGAAGCCATTTTAAATGTCATGTCAATCCTTGTGCATAATATCTTTAAGAAGATTGTTGCTAGAGATCTTAATATTAAAAAAAGAAACCTGAAACACAATACTTTTAGCCACTTAAAAGTGGAGTTCTTTTCACTAAGCAAAGTTGAACTTTTAAACTTCTTTTACCAAACAAGCCTCTTTTGGTGGTGAGCAAATAAATTAGCATGTGGGTCCTAAGTGCTCTTAAAATCATTTTGCTATAGATCTGTCCACTGTTTATAATTCTTGAATAAAGCTAAAAGTAAAGAAAGCCTTTCTCTGAAGGTTTATGAGCATTTTTCCATGAAGAAGAAGTCAAACAGAAGATCAAAGTGATCTAACAAAATGCTCCAAACTTGGGTTGGGGTGGGCTGAAAGGCGGTGAAAACAAATCAGCCCCTCCAGATAGTTGGAGAGATATGTCTTTTTACTTAAAATGAAACAAAACAGAAAGCATGAGAGTTTGAGCGCATCAAACTAATGAGAGTTTGAGTGAATCAAGCTAAGGTTTCCGAACAATGTTGTTCAAGTATCCGCCTTTGATATTTTACTCATAGTATCAAAAACATCTTAAAGGAAGTTAGTCAACTGTTGTACCAAGTAGCAAATATGAACAAAATCAGGTGAATTTCATATCCCTCTGTTCCTAACAGCCATTCATCTCTAGGCTTCTCTGAGTCTCTGCCAAGGGTGGACTTTTCCAAGCTCACAAAGGATTAATGTACAGTCTTGAACTGTTTTTGAAGAGTCTAATGTATTCTGTATATTTTGAATACTACTTAATCGGCATTTAGTTTTTCATACACTACCAGTTTAAATGCCTGCTAATCATTTACTTTACATAGAAAAATAAAACAAAGGAAACAAAATAAATTTATCGCTGAAAAGGCATGAATCTATTCTTCCATGATTAAACCCTCAATAAATCTGCTTCTAATCACACATTGGTATTTAAAGATCTAGTAACTACTCTATTAAATTTAATTCTATTTAATGACAGTTATTCTCAATGTAATGACAGTTATTTGAAATATATACCCACAGATTATTAACAACATTTTAACAAGAGTTTTAAACCATGGAATGTGAGTATGAATCTATCAAATGTCAATAAATCAATTCCGATTTAATGCAGAATGCCTGAATTGTTAAATCAAAACATATCCCAAGTGAGAATGTTTTTAAAACATTTTAATGAAAAAAAAAATTTGCCAGGGGGAGAATAACCATTTGTGAACTGCCAGTATTATTTCAGAATAAAATTAAGGTTATATAACTTTATAATATATTTATTTTATATAAAACTATGCATTTGAAGGAGCACATTGAATTTTCTTGATTGGGCTGGGCACGGTGGCTCATGTCCGTAATCTCAGCACTTTGGGAGGCTGAGGCGGGCAGATCACAAGGTCAAGAGTTCAAGACCATCCTGGCCAATGTGGTGAAATCCCTTCTGTACTAAAAATACAAAAATTAGCTGGGCATGGTGGTGCATGCCTGCAATCCCAGCTACTTGGGAGGCTGAGGCAGGAGAATCGCTTGAACTAGGGAGTCGGAGGTTGCAGTGAGTCGAGATTGTGCCATTGCACTCCAGCCTGGCAACAGAGCAAGACGCCATCCAAAAAAAAAAAAAAAAAATGATTGGGAGTTGATTTTATCCAGAAAACAATTTTAACCTTATAAGTCAAGTGGTTTTACTTTTTCTGTTGCCAATTAAATATGTGCTAAACTATTACAAACTATTTTATTCCAGAGATTCACAGCCAGGTTTTTTACAAAACATTCCTTTATATTGAACATAAGAAAAATTGTTTTCAAGTTACAGTGCTCACCAATTCACCATCTCTTCAACAAAACAAAGTCCTTAATCCAAATAATTCTGTTTCAGGCTACTGGCACAGTTTGCTGCCTATCAGATACACTCTTGCTGCCATATCTTTCTGGTCAGCATAAATGGTCCATGCCATTCTTGCTTGAACTTTCCCTTCCACGTATCCTCTTCTACATCACTGGAGCATTTACTGGACCAGGAATGTAGACTGGCAAGTCAGTGTGACGTAAGAATCCTAACCTATAAAGTACATCAGTAGACACTTTGTAGCATGTGCCGTTTATTAGGGTTTCCATTAAAAGCATTACATTTCCATACTTTACAACCATAAAAGAGTAAATAATTTCAAAGGATTCCTTGATAGGAGACTTCTGTTTTAAATAGAACTTGGAAATATCTGGGAAATCACTGGAATAAATGTGCTTAATAGACCCAATGCTGTGAAGTTCTTTTAACTGTTTTCTTAAGCACATAAAAGATATAACATTTCCTCCAACATTTTTTGAAATACATTTTGGTTTGGGGTTTTTCTCTATAACATTTGCTGTATAAATATTTCTTACAATGCTTTCATTGTTCTTTCTTTCTTTCCTTCATTCTTTCCTTCTTTCTCTTAGTACTGAGGCTGACTTCTTAACACCAATAGATTCTGATCCCTTTCATTGCTTTAATCTGCAAGATAAATTAGAGTTTAAAATCAGAAAGTACCATTACATGCCACTGAAGAAAACCTGCCGCACTACATGATAAGTTGGCAAACATATACTAAATGTCCCTGTTGAGATATTTCCTTTTTTAGAGGAAATTCCATCCATGGGACTAAGCAAATATTTCATCAATCTGGGCTGTATGAGAAGCCAATACAGCATTCTTTTCATGGAAAAGATTAGAGCAGGCCAGTTTCAGAATGAAATAATTTTTAAATATATTCCTAATACCAAACATTTGAGGAAAATTTAAGTAGTCCATAATACATTCTCACATTATAATCCAATTGGAATTGTCCAGATCAGCTGCCTTTATGATCCTCATTCTCCAGGAAATTACATCAATTTATCTCCGATTTTGTCTGTGTAGGCATGACATTAGATAGCACACTTTCTTTGTTCAGGATTGCATTTCTAAGCATCAGCCAAAGTACCTCAACAACACTAGCTGTCAAAGGCAAGATGATGAGTAGATAATATACTTAAGGTGAAACTGTTTGATTATCTAACTATACCAATTAGAGGTCACAGGATGGTGGAGATTAATTTCTTTAAACCAAAATGTTAAACCCTCAATAACAACCCCTGGAACCAAGAAGAGTAAGCATGGAATGTTATCGGGTGGGTTTTCCCAACTTGACGAAGAAGGCACGAGTAATTGATTATAGCAACTACCAGACTCGCATGCCAGGCTCTGTGCCAAATTGTTGGCCCATATCATATCATTTAATTCTTACAACCCCTCCTGATCTTTGTTTTACAGATGAAGAAATTGAGACTCAGAGAGTTGAGGAACTTTCCCAAGGTCACAGAGTTAGTAGTGTACCTAGGATTTTAACCCAAGTCTGGCTGAGTCCAAAGCATATGTCCTTAACTGTCATGCCCAATATCCCTCTAGCTTCAGAGTCAGGCAGGGCTAGAGGACAGAGCCCAGAGCCAAACCTAAAAAGAAGGTTGACTTTTAGGAGGTGAAAATGCAGTCAAGTCAAGAAGGAAGTTATCCAACATCTGTTCACAGGGCCAAGGCCTCCTCCTGGGAGAGTAGATCTTGTTGGCAGGGAAGGAAAATTGAAGGTACATGAGCAGCATCTTGGATCTGGGAAAAAGACCTAAAGTCTGAGCACTATCAAGTGGGAGAGGAGGAAAAGCTATATGCCTCCCTCTGGTACTGACACAGGCCTAAGCATCTGCGTGGTGGAAAGCTGGTGAATTCATCTAGCTCAGATGGCAAGTAAAGAGGAATGAAGGCAAAGAATGACAATCCAAGGCATGTCTCAAGGTGATCACTGAATGCAGACACTACTTGGGAGAGGCTGGGAAAGGGAGCAGGCGAAGAAGAATCTAGGGGAATTAATCACTTGCCTGCAAGGAGATGCAGTTCAGAAACCAAAGGGAAATGCAGGGCTCACTCCCACAAAGCACTCAATCTCCTGAAAGAAAAAGCATAAATAGAGTCATATTTGCCAATGAAGGTTTCTAAATGTTTAAACTAGCTGGTAACACCGCACAGATGGAGAAACTAATGCTTGCGGAAGTTAATGATTTGTACCGTAGTCACTCGGTGAGTCGGAGATAGAGCAGATGTAAACCCCCAATCTCAGGACTCCCAGATCTGCACATAAACTATCAAAAATACAAACCTTCTAGCCCTGAAATCTGCCCAGCCCTTTGTCTACTGTGTGGTCCCTGTCAACCTTCAACATTGTACTACACAGAAGGAATTTCTTTCCCCTTACATGGTTTCTAAGTCTTGGTTAGCTACATGACTGGGTCTCTGTGTTTTTTCTTTTATTCTTTCATTCATTCTACAAATATTTGTTGAATTTTTACTATGCACAAGGCACTGTTCTAGATGCTGGGAACACAGCAGTGAACAAGACAGAGATCTTGCTTTCCTCTAATGCTGGTTCTGGGAGGAGCAGACAGACAACACACAAGAAAATATCAGAATAAAAGTGTTATAAAAGAAAATAGAGCAGAGTGATGGGATGGAAAGTAACAGCAGGAAATAACTTAGACTGAATGGTCAAGGATGGACCCTTAAGTGAGGAGATTTTGAGCTGAGACCTGAATGCCACAAAAAACCCAGCCAAATGAAGATGGAAGAAAAGCAGATTTTTCAATCAAAATATGCACATATAGATTTCCCAGTTACGCATTCTATAACCTGTTTTTCCAGCTACTCAAGATAACTTATTAGATTGCCAGCGAATGAAAGTGTCATCCTATGAGGAATAAAGCAACATATTTTATTCTAAATTTTAAAGTTTCATTAGCAAGCTTTGATATTTTGATGATTAATTTTTATGAATCTGAAATTCCCTACTCATTTCACAACACATTAAGACACAGCAGTCTTATCGGAGGTTAGTACACAAAGGAATTAAGAGATTCACTGAAGAGCTCAAGGGCATGACAAATGTTTCATCCCGATTATGCTCAAATTCATCTGCATGATAGATACTACACACTCTGTGGTCCACCACCGTCACTACCTTGCCCCATTTTATTCTAACCGGCCTCCCAGCTCTCCAGCAACCAAGGTGATCCTTTCAAAAAGAAACTGCAATCATGTCTCTGCACCACTGACCTCACTCTAAATTACAACATTCTGCAACTGTGGATTGTTATGGGCTGAATTACATCCCCCTAAAATTCAAACATTGAGGCCTGTATTAGTTTGTTCTCACACTGCTAATAAAGACATACCTGAGACTGGGTAATTTATGAAGGAAAGAGGTTTAATTGATTCACAGTTCCAAGTGACTGGGGAGGCCTCACAATCATGACAGAAGGCAAGTGAGGAGTAAAGTTACATCTTAACATGGCGGCCCGCAAGAGAGCTTGTATAGAGGAACTCCCATTTATAAAATCATCAGATCTCGTGAGACTTATTCACTACCACAAGAATAGGAGGGGGGAACCGCCCACGTGATTCAATTATCTCCACCTGGTCCCAACCTTGACAGGTGGGGATTATTACAATTCAAGGTGAGATTTTTGGTGGGGACACAGCCAGACCATATCAAGCCCCTAAACCCTAATGTGACGATATTGGGAGATTAGGGCTTTACGGAGATAATTAAGGCTAAATGAGGTCAAAAGAGAGGGTTCCTATCCAATAGGACAGGTGTCTTTATGAAAAGAAGAGACACCAGAGATCTCTCTCTACACGCTCATAGAGAAAAGGTCGTGGGAAAACACAGCGAGAGAGTGGCCATCTGAAAGTCGGAAAGAACGGCCTCACCGGACATCAACTCTGACAGCACCTTATCTAGCACTTCTGGCCCCTAGAATTGTGGGAAAATAAATGTCTGTTGTTTAAGCCGCCCAGTCTGTGGCATTGTTATGGTCCCCTGGCAGACACATGTGTGGTTGTTGACCATCTACTCACCTCACTTTCCTCTGCCTCTCTCCTGCTTTACTCCCCTCACCCACTCATTCCAGTCAGGCTAGTGGCCCTGTTCCCTGTGCCTGAAGGATTCCTCCCAGAATATCCACGGGGATCTCCTTTTCTCCCTCTTCAGGGCTTTGCTCAAATGTTCCTTCCCAGCGAGACTTTCTCTGACCACCTGTATTTAAAATCATGAAACCTCCCCTCCTCCACAGCTCATTTCATTTCCCTCGTCTATTACTCTTCATGGTACTTATCCCCGTCGATAAATAATAGTCATGTAACTTATTTATTTGGGTCCATTGTTTGCCTCCTCCAACTATGATATAAGCTCCATGAGGGCAGAGAGTGTTGCGGTCCTATATCCTGTCAGATGAGGACAGAATAGAGGAGTGTACAAGTGTGTGTGGGAAAGAGAGAGAGACTGAGAGAGAGGGAAAGAGAGAGGGAAAAGATCACCAGTCAGATCAAAATTTTGCCCACTGGAGGCAGTTCTTTTGAGCGCTTTGACCCAAATTTACTAGATATGGACTTATAAACACTAATAAAATAACAAAGAAAATACTGTAAAGAGCTCACAGTGCAATGAGGAGGTACTACTACCCAGCACCTGGCAGAGGGCCTGTTACAAAGGAGAAGTTCAGTGATTATTTTGTCAACCGAATGGTTATTGTCACCATGACCAGCATCTCCATAATCTAGTGACCTGCCCCCATTACTACAATCTGATTATGAGGAAGTGTTTTATCATTTGGAAACGTCACAGGTCATTGAGAGCAGGGTCTTATGTGGTGACAGTGACTAGCGTAGTGCCTGACTTGTAGTAGACTCCCGGTAAATATTTGTGGAATTAACTGAATTTTTTTTCACATTTATTGTTTTAACATAAAAGAGATTACAAAGAATCAGGTGAAGAGATACATAGGGAAAGGAATGTGGAAAGGGACACAGAGCTCCCATGTCTTATCTGGGTGTGCCCTGTTCCAGGGACCTCCACATGCTGTTATCCAGAAGCGCATCCGATCTCCGTCCTTTGGGGTTTTCACAGAGGCTTCATTACAGAGGCATGATTGATTAAACCATTGGCCATTGGTGATTAACTTGACCTTCAGTCCCTCTCTCCTTCCCAGAGATTGAAGGTGCGGGGCTGAAGTCCCAACCCTCTATTCCTGCCTTGGTCTTTCCTGTCACCAGCCCTCATCCTGAAGCCATCTAAAGGTTGCCAGTCACCAGTCATCTCATTAGCATTCAAAAACACACATTACTTTGGAGATTCCAAGGATTTTAGAAGCTGAATGCCAGGAAACAAAGACCAAATATATATCCCATAAAATAACAGTTCACTCCACTCCCTATCCTCCAACACGGATCCCTCACATTAAAAAAAAGTACAACTCAAATGGTACTGGCAAATTATTGGAATCCCATTTAATCTTTAATAATTAGTTCAATCCACTCTTACATCATGTGAATGTGTCTCTCAGGGCAAGGCCACTCAGGTTTGCAGGCTTCCCATTCAATCTTGTCAGGGTCCAAGAGCAAGAGTAGTCTCAGCAAACATAGAGTTTTACCCTTCCTGGCATCTGGCATAATTGAGCTGAAAGATAATGTCATCTTTTGCTCTGAGCCTCTTTGGAAGTGTTGATGTAATATTGGATTTATCTTATTATATGCCCATTTATTCATTTCTTTTCTTATATGACCTTATTTAAAGATATTATTCATTTCTTTAACCTCATCTACTATTTCTCCTTCTCTTCATTTATACCTAAACTTTTCCACCTTTGCTAACATAGCAGAAAATCTGGCAGGACAAAATTACTTAGACACTCCTCCTTTAGATGTTGATTGGAAGTAATTTTCAATACTGCCCATTATCCTAATATTCCTTTCAGTAAATAAGCTTTTCTTATTCTGCTTGGCTCTGAGCATAATGTTCAAATTGGTTCAAATAAAAAAAAGCCACCATATTTTTATCTTTGGGAATAAGAAAACAGAATTTCTTACATGGTAGAAAGGAAAAATGTCACTACAAAATGTAATAACAGCATTTTACAATATGCATCTCGCAAGCTGTATAAAACACACAAAGTACATCTACTAAAATTTTGTTCTAAAACAATTTTTAAATGAGCTAGTTTTTAATGCAATGAAAATTACTGAGTTAAAAAAAAAGATTGAGAAGGAGCTTTGCATAAACAAAAACTCTATCTGAAAATAATTATTCCTTAGTCCTAAGAGTTGGGGTAGCTTTCCTTTGTTTATTAGCTTTTTAATTTTTTTTTAATGTAAGTGATTTTCTTAGAGTAGAAAGTTTAGTATCAGAATTGGCTGTGTTGTATACATAGTAGTCACTTTTCAGATATTTTCCTGTCTGTTGGATTAGGGCTCTTATTTTCTCCACACCCACCCTCAAGACTCCCCGCTATCTCCACTCGCCTCTGAATATCTCCACTAAAGAGCAAATCAGTTGACTGAAGATAAGTAAAAAATACATGGGGTTGATAGTTAAAACTATTGACCAGGTTGGGCACGGTGGCTCGTGCCTGTAATCCCAGCATTTCAGGAGGCCAAAGCGGGCGGATCACCTGAGGTCAGGAGTTTGAGACCAGCCCGGCTAATGTGGTGAAACCCCTTATCTACTAAAAATACAAAAAAAAAAAAGCTGGGCATGGTAGTGGGAGCCTGTAGTCCCAGCTACTCAGGAGGCTGAAGCAGGAGAATCACTTGAACCTGGGAGGTGGAGGTTGCAGCGAGCTGAGATCGCACCACTGCACTCCAGCCTGCCCTACAGAGCGAGACTCCGTCTAATAATAGTAATAAAAAAGCTACTGACCAAAATGTTTATGCTTTGAGATTTCTCTGTGAATTTGCATGAACATGGGAGCCTAGCCCATTAAACTGGCTAACTGAATTATATGACTATCTACATGTTTTCAGAGGATAGAGTGATTTCTTCCGCAATCTAATAAAATTTATATTATTATATCCTTAACCCATAAGTGGGTATGTTGAGTATAACTTTTTAAAATTTTTTTTACTTTGAGAGATTGCATGTTTAGGTTTCAATGTGTTTCCTGTTTTGCTTATTGTTTAGGCAAAATCAAAAAACTAACCTTATCAATCTGACAT
>NW_016805189.1:1422541-1467190 GCF_001698545.2 Rhinopithecus bieti | reverse complement strand
AGATAGATATATATATATATATATATATATATATATATATATATATATATATATATATATATGAATAGAAGAGATACATTTTATATCTGCACCAGAACTCATTTTGGATTTTTTTCAACATCCTTCTGACAATAAGTTAGAAAGAGATCAAAGTTGAAACTATTAGCAAGTAATAAAATTAAGTCAATAAGTTATTAAATGCCACATCCAAGTTATCAAAATTACAATAAAGAGTTAAAAAAGAAAAGTATACTATATATAGTGAGATTATATGAATCTCCAGACCCCATTTCTGAAAATCTCATCAAATATTCATAAATCTAAGTAACTTCCCAGTAGGACATCTCCCAAACAAAGTGTGGCTGAATCCAGAAAGCTGAAATACATAAAAACAGAATTTGGGTGTCGACTTTGACTGTCTGGAATTTATTAGGAAGCAGAAATGCCACCAAAATGGAAATTGCACACAGTGCTTTTATCCAGCTAGGTTGGAAATGATGTAATAAATGCACCATAATTTATGTATATAAATGTGTGAGTAACTCGTCCAGGGACTGGCAAGTGCAGAATTTTAGTGGAAAAAAATAGTGTACATCAAAGAAATTTGACCAGTGGCCAACAACCATTAATCTCTTCATGACCTCTTAAATATATAGATGCCAAATAAAACTTGTCATTTTATTCCATCTCTCAAAGCAATACATTCTTATTTATGAAGTTATGAGAGAACATAACATTATACCTTATTTGACATACAACACACACAGAGCATACAGCAACCTTGAGAAGATTTCCTTCATAAAAATGAGGACATTGATAAATCAACAGCCATACACCTCAAGGATAATGGTTTAAGTCTAACCATAGTCCTCAAACTTAATGTGATTGTGATCTTCATTCATCTTTCCATAGTCAGCAGCCCACATCACAGAAACCACTGTATGTGATACATCACCACCAGCCAGCTTGCTAACCAGGAGAGACTTCAAATAAAGATTGCGTTGAATTATTTCAGATGTGGAGGCATGAGAGAAAATTTCAGAATTAAAAGTCAAATACTTTAAGTATCACAGTAAAAGAAAACATTTGTGTAGTTGTCCAGAAAACCTATGAGTCGTTGGCTGTAGTTCCCACAGAACTATGGCATTCCACGTGCAGATGATGTTAAGTGATAAACCTTTCCACTGGTGTGGCTTTAGCAGAAGCCACTTAGCATGCTTCAAATTCATGGCTTGATAGGTTTCCATGGAGAGCTTCCCTTAAAGGTATTTCCTTCTTTGGATTTTATACAGTTCTGTATCTTACACACCTCACCAATATAACATAATGTGTTACTTATTACTACTTTTGAAATGAATAACCAATATTTCCCACCTTGAAATATACTTCAACAAAGTCTCGATCAAAATATTTCTGTTTATCTGGACATGGATTCAAGAAGTCTTGCAGATAATAATTTAAAATATACTCAAGTAATGGTGTAGTTATGTGATTGCCTTTCCCACTGCAACCTCAATAAATACTTGTCATGGAGTGTGTGTGGGGTGGGGTGTAGAGGGAGAGAGGGAGAAAAAAGCGAAGAGAGTCAGTCAGATCAATATTTTGCGATTCGAAAACATACAAATAGCCAGTAGGCTTATGAAAAATGCTCAACATCAGTAATTATTAGGGAAATGAAAATTAAAATGACAATAAGCTATCATCTCATCCCTGTTAGAACAGCTATTATCAAAAAGACAAAAGATAAAAAATGTTGGCAAGGATGTAGAGAAAAGGGAACACTTCTACACTGTTGGTAGAAATGTAAGTTAGTATAGCCATTGTGGAAAACAGTGTGGAGGCACCTCAAAAAAACAAAAATAGAATTTGCATATCATCCAGCAATCTCACTTCTGGGTGTATATCCAAAGGAGGTGAAATCAGCACCTCAAAGAGATATCTGCGCCCTCATGTTCATTGCAGCAGTATTCATAATAGCCAAGATATGGAATCAACATAAATGTCCATCAACAGATGAATGGATTAAAAAAATGTAGTGGAATACTATTCAACCTTTAAAAAGAAGAAAATTCTGTCATTTTCAATAACATGGATGAATCTGGAGGACATTGTGCTAAGTGAAATCAGCCAGGCACAAAAAGACAAATACCATAAGATCTCACTTATATGTGGAATCTGAAAAAATCAAACTCGTGGACATAGAGGGTAGAATGGTAATTACCAGAGGCTGAGGGGCATGGTGGGGAAAATAGAATGGGGAGATGTTGGTGAAAGGAAACAAAGTTTCAGTTATACAGGAGGAATAAGTTTCGAGATCTATTACACAGCACTATAACCAGTTAACAATAATATATCATATGTTTCAAAATTGCTTTAAAAAGTAGATTGTAAATGTTCTCACTACATAAAAATGGTAACTATGTAAGGTGATAAAATGTTAATTTGCTTGATATAATCATGCTACAATGTATTTATATATCAAAACATTACATTGTACCCCATAAATATATACAATTATTATTTCTCAATTCAAAAGAAAAACTTGAGCTAAGAAAAGATTTTACTCCGACTGGACTTACAAATGTGAAGGAAATAAAATAACAAAGAAAGAGTTCAAAGTGCAATGAAGAGGTACTACTGCCCAACACCTGAAAGAAGACCTCTCACAAAGTAGAAGTTAGACAAATACTTTTTAACAAAATAGTCGTTGTTAACAAAAACCATCATATACATAATCTAGTGACACCCTGCCAGCTATCATCATCTGATTGTGAAAAAGATTTTCATCATATATAGAAACTTCCCAGGTCACCAAGGTCAGGTCTCATGTGCTGACAAAGGCCTGCTCATAGCAACCACCCCTGCTGGACTTGAAAAATGAATTTGCTCATCTTCTCCAAAATGGTCTAAAAGTTAATACCTTGTAAGAAATGTTATGAGATAAATAATTCTCACCTGGTGTTTCCATTTGCCCAGAGTCAGAGTACATAACCTAATCCCAAGACTCCTAAAACACATGAAAATTGGACCTGTAGTGAGACCACAAGGCATCAGAATGCATGATCATCCTTCCAAGTTCAGACGATGCTGTAGCATCAACCCACATACAATATTTGCTTTGTAGGTCTGTATTTTCCAGGAAGCAAAAGAAACAGGAAATCAACAAAATCAGCATCATTGACCAATTATTCAGGGCTAGTCCTTCTCTCTTTCTCTTGATTAGTGGCTATTTCCGGGAGCTCCTAAAACTAAGGCAGCCAATGTCATCACTGTGGAAATACGGATTGTGAGTGGCACTTAGAGAGCAACCAGCTGGGGACTGTATATTAACAAGTGCAAGAATGGGAGCAGAAACAATGTACGGAGACCCAGAATGTGCCAAAAGATGGCAAATCACCCCCTGGGGTCCAAAACAGATCCAACTGAGAGACAGAATGATTGTCTTCTCCACAAAACTGCCTCTCACAGAACACAGAACCCTTTAGATTTATGCATGTGTTTTGACAAAACTGGATGGTTCCTATCATCTAGGGACACTGGAAAGGTCCCCTAGGGAAGCAAACAATTTAAATAGGTCAACTTTTAAGAAGTTTCAGCATCCCGAGGTGTCCGAAGTCACACACCAACACCAAACCTTTGTGCACCTGGATGCTACATGCCACCCACAAAGGCCCCCTACCCAGATCTTACATTCTGTCCCAGCCTCTAATTCAGCCATCAGATAGCCAGCTCCTCTCGCTGGCCACAATAAAGCCAATTTATGTCAGTTTATTGCTGTTCAATGGATGTTAGTTCCATTTTTAAATTACATGTTTATGTGAACGCTTTTCATATTCACTATCCAAAATTTACTTACTCAGTAATTTCTTAAGATTCCAAGCTTATAGACCATTGAACTCACATGGTTTGATTACTGAGTAATTCTTAAAATCTCTTTACTGGAGTGTGACATTTATCTGAAGTCAAATCCAGAAAGAAGAAAATATGTGATGGTAATAAACTACTAGTGAAACAGAATCCTAACATGAGATGTTAAACAATAGGGCATTGTAAATAATACCCCACCCAAAAGGTTCTCTGTGATAGCCGCAGCTAAGGAAAACACATGATAACAATAATATGATTTCCATAACCCAACAGTCCTTTCACCACTTGTTCCATGTGGGGATGATATGCAATAGCTCTGCTCTGCGTTTTTGTGTGTGTGTGAAAAAATAAATTCTTTCTCACAAATAATAAATTTATAGCCAGGGAATTTCTTTATGACTCAAGCTTCCATTTCTTTAACTTACTGCTTTTAGAGACATAAATTCTATTAGCCTCTGTGTGGAAAGTTCGTTAGGGCAACCTGAGATCAGTGGGAATTGGTAAATGTCTTAGAGTTTAAGATGAAAACACGCAATTCACTTAGAGTCTTTTCAGTGCTCTACAATATTCCTGGCCATTGCAACCCAATATGTGAAGTCAGACTACTTCAGTCAACACTAAATTAGGCAATGGTCTACATTAATTCGTTACATTTGAGTAAAGAAAGATGAACTGAAAAAAAAAAAAAACATGGCACGCAAGAATGTGTATGTCATGTCAACCAGCTGAATATGCATTTCAGAATACCATACCCTTATTTACATTTCAGAAACTGTTTCATTCTTAAAACTATTTGTGTTAAAATCAATTCATTCTTCCAGTGCTTGAATACAAATAGGGCCACAGGATAACAGAGATACCCCATGTATATGGTTTATTTTACTTAAGCAAACACTTAATTTTTTTTTTTTTAAATCAACGCTGTCCAGGCAATTAAATGCTTTCTTTAAAAGAAATTATTTGAAAAATACTGGAATTTATCTTGTTGTCTATACTTCAATAGCAAGTTAATAACTTTGAACTTAAAAAATATAAACTGCTATCCCTTTCCTTTTGTTTAGAGACCTTTTCTTTATAGAACATCTACACTAGTACTCTGCAAGGGGGGTTTCCTGGACAGTGCTGGCCCTGGGCAGATTGGCACCACACTGCAATGAGTTCAGTGAAACTGAGAGTGAGCACTTAGAAACTTTTCTAGTCATCTGACATGAAATTTTTTTGTCTTTTTTTTTACGGAGGGGGAGGAGGCAGAGTCTCGCTCTGTCACCCAGGCTAGAGTACGGTGGCATGATCTCTGCTCACTGCAACCTCGGCCTCCCGGGTTCAAGCAATTCTCCTGGCTCAGCCTCCTGAGTAGCTGGGACTACAAGTGGACACCCCCACGCCCGGCTAATTTTTGCATTTTTACTAGAGATGCGGTTTCACCATATTGGTGAGGCTGGTCTTGAACTCCTGACCTCGGGTGATCCACCTGCCTCAGCCTCTCAAAGTGCTGCGATTACAGGCGTGAGCCACTGTGACTGGCCTGTCTTTTGAATCTGATATTAAATATGAGAGGCTTGCATTTTGTATGATTTGGGGTGTTTTTAAATTTAATTTTCTAGAAATACATTTTGTTACATTTGATTAAAACACCAGTTTATGACTGATTGAACATTTAAAAACTGGTCCTTTGCCACAAATAGTTTGAGAAGCTTGGGTCTAAGCTATAAAGTGATCTGGATGGTCCGGTAACTGTTTTGTGAATTAAATGTACATTACACACACACACACACACACACACACACACAGAAACACACACACCTTATCTATATAACAGAACAGCCAACTCAGCAGAAACAAAGCTCAAAGCTCTGTGAACTCATTTCCTCAGTATCTCCAGATGTGCCACAGCTGAGGAGAGTGTTCAGAAATAGGAATGGTTTGATTACATGATTGAAGCAAATGGATTTGTTACGCCTTGATCCTTTTTCTTCCTGCCTTCCCCTCTCCCTTCCTTCTTCCTTCCTTCCTCCCCTTCCCTTCCCTCCCTCCTCCCTTTCTTTCTTCCCTTCTTTCCTCCCTTCCTCTTTTCCTTCCTTTCCTCCCTTCCTTTCTTCTTTTTCCTTTCCTATATCATCTTATTTATCTGTCTCTAAAGAGTTAAACCAAGAGCCCACAATCACACACATCAGCAAACTACATCGGTCAAATTCACTGAGGCAGAGGAAGGAGAAAAAGAGTTTAGGGATATATGGAGAAGCAAAACTATGGCTCAGAAATGCAGGTACATTAGGATCTAGAGACAAGTATCTATATCAATCAAAAGAAACGTTCCTTTACGAATTCCCAGAGAATATATATTTTTCTGAATTAAACCTACCTTTTATTAATGTATTTTAATTCTCTAGAAAAGGAATTTTAAATCTGAATTTCTGAAGAACTCTTCTTGGTTGCTCCCCATGAAAATCTGAAGGAATTTCTTCTAAAAGTCATTAATGAACATTCCTTTAGATGCTTTGGGGAAGAGAACCAGTGAAGCCATTTCCTCTCTGCTTCCCCCTCACCCCAGCTGAAGTGCTGCAGACCACAAGACTTTGCTTGGGCCCAAATCATTTCTCCCAGACTCTGAAATATGGGTGGTTAAAAACAGGATGCCAAAACAACCATATTTCCTCTCCTCATGCTGCCCTTTTACATGTACTCAAGACAATGCAGATTTATTCTGCCTCACCTGTGTCTAATGTCAGACACATGCCCCAGAATGTCTGACAACTGTTGTGTTTCATTTTACAATAAAAGAAATGCACTACCCAAGCTTTCAAGAAAACACAAAGAAATGAATCTGTATCCCTTACGCTTTGCAATTCATTTTTCTTCTTTGTCGGTTCTTGAAACTGAATGCCCCGGGTTGGGGCTTTATACTACAATTTTGTCTTCTGCCCTTTTCTTTGCTTCCCCCTTCACTGTACCCCCCTACGCCCCACCCCCTAGGGGCTTTGGCTTCAAATCAAAACAGCTTTCAAGTG
Organism: Rhinopithecus bieti; assembly: GCF_001698545.2. Taxonomy (NCBI): domain Eukaryota; kingdom Metazoa; phylum Chordata; class Mammalia; order Primates; family Cercopithecidae; genus Rhinopithecus; species Rhinopithecus bieti. Next base: position 1,460,315 of record NW_016805189.1, on the reverse strand, counting down.
GCCAGGACCAAGTTCCAAAGCTTCTACGTTTCCTACAGATTTTCCTTCTTTCCCAGATTTTTCTAAGCCCCACTCTTTGTAGGAAGGCATGCACCTCCAGATAGGGCCCTGACTGTAAGCATTGTGCTTGGGCCCCCATCCCAACTGCAGAAGTTTATTTGAAGTATGTTACTCTTCGCCTGCTTCTTAACTTGAGGCCCAATAGTCTTACAATGTCATTTTTTTCCTCTACTGTAAATCAAGGGACAGCTGTCTTTGGACTAAATTCCAAATAGTTGGTCTGGAAATGAACTTCTCAGTGGGTCCCTCCTCCATTCTGGCTGACATTTCCCCATTAATTTCTTTTTCTCTTTCATCCATTCATTGGCTGATGAGTCTATAAATACACCTCATCTGCTTTTACTTTGCTTTTTAAGAATAAACTGATACCAAACACACTGTCTTAATTACATCCACAGGCAAAGCATAACGAGTTTAAATGTTGTCACAATATAGTTTAAAATTTGACATGGTTCATTATGCCGGTTGTGATAAAACTGTGAAATGAAAATCTTAGTTTGAATGTGTAAATGAGTAATTCATCTGAAAAGGTATTTTTAACATTAATAAATGAGAATACCTAGAAACCTACTAAGCAAAGGAAGGGAGTTGAACAGGAAACCAATAAGTAGATTGGTAAAGAAGCAAGGAAACCCGGCCTCCATTCCTCTTGGGCACAACACCTCTAAAATTAGGCAAGTTAGCCCTCCCAAATTCAGACCAGACCTGGAGAATGTTGTTCCTCATTCTATTCTTGAGCATTCACATTATGAGGTGGCTGCTGATTCATGACGATCTGAATTCTAGGGGCACATCAGGAAGAAAGGCTCAGGAAAATTCTGATTTATTCCCAGAAGACAGTAGGTTTTGGAAAACTCTGCTTTTAAGATGAAAACAAGATTAAAGGAAAGGATAAGGTAACACTCATATGTTCTTGACATAAAATTACTTCTTTTAAAACTTTTGGTTGTGATGATATGGCTGATAACTTTCCAATAACAGTAGCCCACTGGGATAAATTAACATTCTAAATTTTCTGAAGCAATCTTTGTTTTCCTGAGGTATTTTCACACAAACACATTCTTAACTGGCGGAGAGCAATGGATAAATAAATATTCATTTTTAATGGAAAATAAAAGTCAATGGCAAGTTTCTCAGGTAGGAGATTACTATAATCTCCCAGTTTTCACACATAAAGAGCTTCAAGAAAATAGCAGTTAATGTACATTGAGTCGTATGTGAAAACTGATAGACATATCAAAAAAGTTTTAAATGAGCCAAAAGAAGAAAAGACTTACAGATGGCCAGATGGCTTTGACATTGATGGAGTAGTATAAGAGTGATGATCAGATGTTTAACTATTTCTATGAGAATCATTCAAAGTAAATATGATTAAACTGTAGAGAAATCAATTTTGGCAATGTATAAGAAGTTGCAGACTCTAGCTGGAACCCATTCATCACTAGATGAGGTTTTTTTTTTTTTTTTTTTTTTTTTTTTTTTTGAGACGGAGTCTCGCTCTGTCGCCCAGGCTGGAGTGCAGTGGCCGGATCTCAGCTCACTGCAAGCTCTGTCTCCCAGGTTTATGCCATTCTCCTGCCTCAGCCTCCCGAGTAGCTGGGACTACAGGCACCCACCACCTCGCCCGGCTAGTTTTTTGTATTTTTTAGTAGAGACGGGGTTTCACCATGTTAGCCAGGATGGTCTCGATCTCCTGACCTCATGATCCGCCTGTCTCGGCCTCCCAGAGTGCTGGGATTACAGGCTTGAGCCACTGCGCCCGGCCCACTAGATGAGTTTATTAAAGGAGACTGTGGAAGAATCTTTTTTTGGGTTGTTGTTTTTGTTTTTTTTTTTGACAAAGTCTTTCTGTGTCACCTATGCTAGAGTACAATTGTGCACTCTTAGCTCACGGCAGCCTTGAACTTCTGGGCTCAAGTGATCCTCCTGCCTCGGCCTCCCAAAGCTCTGGGATTACAGGCATGACCCACCATGCCCAGCCAAGAATCTCGTTTTTTTAAATAAGCTCAGGGAACAACATGTTAATACTAACTCTGTGCTAGGCATTTTCACATAAATATCTTACTGACTCTTTGCAGCAACTCTGCAATAGGCATTAACTCTGCACACAATAAGATGTAGAGATAGTAGGCCGGGCGCGGTGGCTCAAGCCTGTAATCCCAGCACTTTGGGAGGCCGAGATGGGCGGATTACGAGGTCAGGAGATCAAGACCATCCTGGCTAACATGGTGAAACCCCGTCTCTACTAAAAGTACAAAAAAACTAGCCGGGCAAGGTGGCGGGCGCCTGTAGTCCCAGCTACTGGGGAGGCTGAGGCAGGAGAATGGCGTAAACCCGGGAGGCGGAGATTGCAGTGAGCCAAGATCCGGTCACTGCACTCCAGCCTGGGCGACAGAGCGAGAATCCGTCTCAAAAACAAAAAAAAAAAAAACAAAAAAAAAAAAACAAAAAAAAAAAAAAAAAAAAGATGTAGAGATAGTCTCCAATTGTCATGCATTCAATTTCCATATATCATGTGTGGACAGCTATACACACTTACTATGTACTAAAATCACCCTTTTATACATCAGTTTTGATGAACAAACTTTTCGAGGGCCCTGGTGGCAGCTTGCTGGCTAATAATTCAGTTTGACAGCCCTGTTGTCAGGCAGACAATGCTGTGGATTCACCAAACCATTTAGTTTCTCTCCTGCGCACTTGGAAAAACTACATATCCCAATCCTTTTCCATCTAGATGGCATATTGTGACAATTGATGGCCAGTGAAGTATAAGCAAGTGTCAAGTGTGTACTTCTAGCCCTGGCCCTTAAAAAGACCCATAAGAGGCTGGCATGGTGGCTCACACCTGTAATCCCAGCACTTTGGGAGACTGAGGTGAGTGGATCCCTTGAGCCCAGGAGTTCAAGACCAGCCTGGATAATCTGGCAAAACCCCATCTTTACAAAAAAATGCAAAAATTAGCCAGGCATGGTGGCATGCACCTGTAGTCCCAGCTACTGGGGAGGCTGAGGTGGGAGGATTGCTTGAGTACAGGAGGTGGAGGCTGCAGTGAGCCCTGATTTTGCCATTGCACTCTAACCTGGGTGACAGAGCCAGACCCTGTTGGAAGAAGAAGAAGGAGAAGGAGAAGGAGATGGTGAAGGAGAAGGAGAAGGAGGAGAAGGGGTGGGGAGGAGGAGGAGGAAGAGGGAAGAAGGAAGAAGGAAGAAAGAAGGAAGAAGGAGGAAGAAGAAGAAGGAAGAAGAAGAGGAGGAGGAAGAAGGAGGAGGAGGAGGAAGAAGAAGAAGAAGAAGAAGGAGGAGGAGGAGGAGGAAGAAGAAGGAGGAGGAGGTGGAGGAGGAGGAGAAAAAGAAGAAAGAGAGTGAGGAGGCGGAGGAGGAGGAGGAGGAGATGATGTGAGAATCCCTCTCTTTGCTCATCGGCTGCTGAATAAAGCAGACCCAGCACAGGCGTCCAGGGGAGACCCTGATGGATAACAGAGTCTCTGAGGAGAGATGCCAAGACACCTGAGTCTGGTAATTTAAGAAGAGCTGCCCAAGAAAGATCAGCTCCAGTGGACTCTCTCTCTCTCATAGATAGACAGATAGATAGACAGATAGATAGACAGACAGATAGATAGATAGACAGACAGATAGATAGATAGACAGATAGATAGATAGACAGACAGATAGATAGATTAGATAGATAGATAGATAGATAGATAGATAGATAGATAGATAGATTTTTTTTGAGATAGAGTCTTCCTCTGCTGCCCAGGCTGGAGTACAGTGGCATGGTCATGGTTCACTGCAGCCTCTACCTCCTGGCCTCAAGCGATCCTACCACCTCAGCCTCAAGTAGCAGGGACTACAGGTGTATGCCACCATGCCTGGGAAATGTTTTAATTTTTTGTAGAGACGGGGTCTTGCTATGTTGTCCAGGCTGGCCTTGAACTCCTGGGCTCAAGTTATCCTCCTGCCTCAGTCTCCCAAAGTCCACTGGACTGGACTTTTTATGATAAAAAATTTAAACTAAATCAGTGAGGTCTGGAATTTGTTTATAACAGCAGTAATTAAAAATAACTACCCCTAAGAAATAACTTCTGTGAATTCAGTGATCCAAACAAAGATTAATATTTATGCAATTATTTGAATATTTTACTGTAATTTGTCATAATGTTTCTATTAAAAATGGTGAAGAATAGAATAATAAAGGTTTAAATACTAATAACAGGAGTATCATGAACTTAATATAATACAGAAAAGAATAATAATTATTAGACATGTTAAAAGTGATGTCTCTAACCTCAGCCAGGGGCTCACTTAAGCATGTTGACTACACATTCGGTTGCAAAGAAAAATAGAATTAGAGAATGTGTATGAGATGCTAGAATTCTAATCATTGAACTACTGTGTCTAAAAAGCAAAACTTATATCAAAACAGAATCCCTTGCCCCTTTTATATTAAATCCATTGTTTCACTATCTTACAGTCAACTTGCAGGCATGTTTTCAGGATCGAAAGACAAAAGTGTCTATTTTCTTATTTTAAATATAAGAATATTAAAATCAGAAAAGTTGAACAATTCCCCAAACTCTTGTTAATAAATAATAGAATTAAGATGCATTTCAAGATTGGCATCAGCCTAAAGCCTTATTCTTTTCATTATACCTCACTGGCTGTCATCTCTGTAAAAAATTAGCATGTCTGCCTATCTTTGAAGAATAAAATATATAAAATTATCTTACAGCGCCCCCTTTGAGCATTTTGATTCTGTGATAAAGATATTTCCATCATTTCCTGATCTTGTGAATGCAAGAGCCTTATGAAAAATGTCCCTTTACGACAAAGGTTGGCAAATGCTCAAAGATATGGCTTTAGTCAGCTATGCCATGCTGTCTCTACTAAACGACATTATTTCTAGGAAGAATTTCTATTACTTTAAAGTGGAAAATAAAGTTACAACAACATTAAAGAGTATGTTACAGTTTCACGCTGTATTCTGTTGGCAGAAAACTTGGCCTCTGCACCAGCATTCCACCCCAACTGGCCATGTCTCAGGAGAAAGAATTCCTCTCATCTCTCTACAGCAGCCTTTTCTGCTTAACTCAGACCCCCACCGAAGCCAGGTGACAAATACAAAAGGTTTCCAAGAGAGAAATGGCAAGGAGAGAGCTTGGAGACACCCTACCTCTTGAAAAGAATAAAAAAATAGTCTATCATCATGGGCCTTGGAATGACATCATAAGACCATCAGTTGTCACCTCTGCCATTTCAAAGTAAATGTGTATGAGCTATTTTAACTGAAAAAAATATCTTGCATTGACCATCCAACAACTTCGACTTCATACAGTATTTTGAGAACCCATTTTTATAATAGCTCAGCTCCAGAGTCTTTTGGACTCAGTAGAAAGTGCATGTAGTGGTCAGACTTTTGCTTGTGAGTGATATCAATGTGAAAATAAGCTTTAATAAAGTTGCCAGCATCCATGGACCTCTGTACCCATAACAACTTCCATGGCTTCAGTTCTGCCAAAGGTTTTGCTTGATGGGTGTTTCCTATGAAGCTTCTCCTGCTTTCCCACCCATAGCACTGTTCTCTGGCCCACGCAGGGCCAGAAGCAGCCACTAGGAGAAATTATTGGTCAGGCAACCCTCCAGTGCCACAAGCCCAGCCCTCCCTCTCCATGTCCCTGAGCTGTGTCCAAAAATAGAAAATGAGACATGATGATGGATTGAGAGTAGGAAGAAGGGAGGGATCTTGGGGTGAGTGTTTAAGTCAACACAATGGAATTCCACCAGCAAAGGCTTGCTGCATAAATCACTCTTGAGAGAAAATTGGGCACACTGGGAAGTGTGTGGGGGCTTCCAGGCAAGTGGTGGATGGGCACTATCAGGAGGCACACCCAGAAGGAGGTGGTGCAGTGTAGAACAGGACTTCTCAAACTTGAATGTGCCTATGAATAACCTGGAGATATTGCTAAAATGTAGGTTCTGACTCAGTTGTCTGGGGTGAGGCCTGAGATACTACCTTTCTAGTAAACTTTCAGTTGACAATCCTTGAGGAGCAAGGATGCAGAAAGTAAGAACACAAAGACCGATTTCAGAACCTGTGAGCTGCGAAACCTCGAGCTTCGTTTTTTTTTAACCTGTGAAATGGCAATTGTTTTAAATATTCTTGTATCAGATTATTGTGAGCATTAAGTGACATGATGTCATTTACCTGGGATATAATAAAGATTCAATGTGTTGATCATCATCAATATTTCATTTTTACTCATTTGAGCATTGGGGCAGCTTCCAAAACATTAATTTGTCGATTTGATTTTTTAATGGTGAGACAAGGTGTGCAGAATGAAGTGAAGTCCAGGGTGGAAGGATAGGAGCAGGTGGAGGAAGTGGGAAGAAAAGCAATCCTAGGAAGGAATAGAAAGAAAGATCCCCCTTTCAACCAGAACTACCATCTTCCAGTAATTCACCAAAATGATGAATACAAAGGGAAAAAGGAGAGGCACCGAATATATGTTCTCTAGGCCTTTTAGAAAACATGGAATTATTCCTTTGGCCACGTATATGTGAATCTATAAGAAAGGTGATGTTGTAGACATAAGAGAATGGGCCCTGTCCAAAAAGGAATGCCCCACAAGTGTTACCATGGCAAAACTGGAAGAGTCTACAGTGTTCCCCAGCATGCTGTTGGCATTGTTGTAAACAAACAAGTTAAGGGCAAGATTCTTGCCAAAAGAATTAATGTGCATATTAAGCACTCTAAAAGCTGAGATAGTTGAAACATGTGAAGGAAAATGATCAGAATAAGAAAGAAGCCAAAGAGAAAGGTACTTGGGTTCAACTGAAGCGCCAGCCTGCTCCACCCAGAGAAACACACTTTGTGAGAACCAATGGGAAGGAGGCTGAGCTGCTGGAAACTATTCCCTATGAATTCACGGCATAATACGTGTTTTAAAAAAAATAAAAGACCTCTGGACAGTAAGAAGAAAGAAAGAAAGAAAGAAAGAAAGAAAGAAAGAAAGAAAGAAAGAAAGAAAGAAAGAAAGAAAGAAAGAAAGAAAGAAAGAGAAAGGAAGAAAGCAAGAAAGAAAGATCCCTACCTATACCTTTATCGTTCATGTTCAGACAGAAAGTTTCCCAGTGACAGATGCATCGCTGTGAAATTACATTAAGAGAGGTACTTCCTAGGGAAGCTGCAGAACATGCTCTGTGGTTTCTTCATCTATTACAAAAATAAAGGCATTGAAGTAAGGCTATAGCTACCAAAGTACCACATTGCTTTAACCCACATGTGACTCTCACAGAACTTTTTTACATTAGGGATAGCATAAACTTAACTGAATTAAACGAAGTAAATCAAATTATTTTTGACGCAAACAAAGAGTACTCCACCAAAATTTTGGTCAAAGTGCTTAACTCTTAAACCTTTCTCCAGTTCTCTGAGATTATGAGGGCACAAGTGAAGAATACCTAAAATAGTAATTGCATCCTGGTGGCCCAACAGCTGACTATAGTCCATGGAGTTTTGGGTTTTGGTTGATTTAAATTAATTGCTACACTTAAATAAAGGAAGAGTTTGGCTCAATTCCCTCCCAGCAACTAGAAACTGAAGTTGAGTAAGTGATACTCCTTTTAAATGAGACATGTACTCTACAGTTTACTACTGTTCCCACTATTTCTTATAAGCATACACAGACTTACTTACCTTATCAATCCAAGCCTGTGTAGAGAGGTGAGTTTGTCACTCCTAACCTAAGAAGAGGTGGTAAAGAAGCATAGGATTTCTTCCTAGAAGGATGAATAGATGCAAAAGAGATGAAAAACGAGGGGAAAACCCATTTTAAAAATATTTACTCCATATTTACTATTTAAGTGCTCTTTATCTCTCTCTGAAGGTCCAAATTCCCATCTAGCATCATTTTCTTTCTGCTAAAAGAACAACATTTAACATTTCTTATAGTAAAGATCACATGCCTTTTACTGACCTGAAAAAAGATTTTATTTTGCCTGTATCTTTAAAAAAATATTTTCAGTAGGTATAGAATTCCAGGCTGGCAGATTTTTGTTTGTTTTTCTCCAGCACTTAAAAGATGACCTTCCATTGTCTTTAGGCCTGCATGGTTTATGACGAGAAGTCTGCTATAATCCTCAAGTTTATATCTCGGTACACAATGTATCTTTTTCTCCCTGGCTGTGATTTAGATTTTCTTTTTGGCATTAATTTCAGAAATTTAACTATGATGTGCCTTAGTGTGATTTTCTTTACGTTACTGCTGTTTGGAGTTTGTTGAGTCTTTTGAATCTATGAGTTTACATTTTTTATAAAATTTGTATAATTTTCAGCCACTATTTCTTCAAATAGTGTTTCTGTTTCCCCCATATCACATTTGTAAGACTCCAATTGCACTTATGTAGCATGGCTTAATAAGATCCCAGAGTTCACTGGGGCTTTCTGTATGTGTGTGTTTGCTTTTGTTTTGTTTTGTTTTGTTTTGTTTTTTGAAATGGAGTCTCACTCTGTCACCCAGGCTGGAGTACAGTGGCACAATCTTGGCTCACTGCAACCTCCACCTCCCATATTTAAACAATTCTCCTGCCTCAGTCTCCCAAATAGCTGAAATTACAGGCACCAACCACCATGCCTGAAAATTTTTTGTATTTTTAGTACAGATGGGGTTTCACCATGTTGACCAGGTTAGTCTTGAACTCCTGACCTCAAGTGATCCACCCTCCTCAGCCTCCCAAAGTGCTGGGATTACAGGCATGAGCCTGGACTTTTTTTTTTCCTCTAACCTGTGTTTCATTTTGGATAGTCACTATTGCTATGTCTTCAGGTACAGTGACTTTTTTTTCTGCATCATATAAGATGCTGGTAATCCTATCCAGATTATTTTTTATTTCATATTTCCATCTCTATAAGTTTCATTTGGGTCTTTTTAATATCTTTTATTCCCCATTCGTTGTGTTTATGTTCTCTTTTACATCCCTAAGCATAGGATCAACTTTGTTAAGGTCCTTGCCTATTAATTTCATTATCTCTGTCATTTCTTTTTTTTTTTTTTGAGATGGAGTCTCGCTCTGTCACCCAGGCTGGAGTGCAGTGGCGCGATCTCGGCTCACGCAAGCTCCGCCTCCCGGGTTCACGCCATTCTCCTGCCTCAGCCTCCGGAGTAGCTGGGACTACAGGCGCCCGCCACCACGCCCGGCTTTTTTTTGTACTTTTAGTAGAGACGGGGTTTCACCGTGTTAGCCAGGATGGTCTTGATCTCCTGACCTCGTGATCCGCCCACCTCGGCTTCCCAAAGTGCTGGGATTACAGCCGTGAGCCACCGCACCCGGCCATCTCTGTCATTTCTTGATCTATTTCTACTGATTAATTGCTCTCTTGTTATAAATCACATTTTTACACTTTCTGCTATATCTAAAAATTACTATTTGAATTACAGACATTGTTAATTTTATTTTGTTGGGTGCTGGATTGTATTCTCTTCCATTAAAGAACATTGGATTTTGTGGCAGATCAGTTTGATTCATGAAAGGCTCATTTTTACATTTTGTATGGTGGTTTCAGAGCAGCTTTTATTATATGACTAATTTACTCCACTACTAAAGCATGGCACTTCTGAGGACTTCAGCCAACACCCTATGTATTTGGAGGTTTCTTTGCTCAGGCTGGTAGAAACACGAAGTATTCCCAGTCCTCTGTAAGCTCTAAATATTGTTCAGCCTATGCTTTCAGGGAGTTCTTTCACGCAGTCTTCATAGTGTCTTCACGTGCACGTGCAGATCAATAAAACTCATCCAAAGATATGGGGTAAGTGCTCTGCAGATCTCCAGAGCTTCCTTTCTATCTAGTTTCCCCTTTCTGGTAATCTGCCCTGCAAATTCTAGCCTCCTCAGTCTCCTCAGACTTTAAACTCTGTATCTTCAACTTAGCAAGACCACTGGGCTGTTTTGGTTATTCCACCATGGGTAGTAATCCTGGAAACTGCCTCCGGGGATAAGCTGTGGCAATTACAGGGCTCATCCCATTTATTTTCCTACTCACAGGGATTAAAATATTGTCGTCTGATGTCTGACATTTTGTCTCATTTATAACTGTTTACAGTGGGAAAACATTTGCTGTAGTGTAGCAGTTAATCATTAATGGTCAGCACCAGAAGTGAGTGTTGTTGCTAGAAAACAAAGGCAAGGAGAGCATTTCAGACAGGGCAGGGATGATCACACAAGCCAAGGCAAACAGGTGAGAAACAGTAATTATGAGTATCAGAAAACAACAATTTGGTGTTGCTGCACCATAAAGCTAAGGCTGGAAGGGATTGGAAAAATATGAGGCTGACGCTGGTATCCAGGGCTAGAATTTGAGGCTTCCAGGGATATGTGATTAAGAACTATGGAATAGGAAGAAAAACAATAGACAAAGAATTAGGAGACCTGGGTTCAGGTTCTAGTTTATTATTAGCTGTGTAACTTTGAATAACTTTTTTGTGCTTTAGTTTTGTCATTTGTAAAATAAGAAACCTTCGTTAGTTTTTGCCCAAGACTATATTTCAAGGTAAAATTTTCATAACTGAGTTCAGTGGAGGTAGGGGACCCTTTCAGCTGGGGTCTTCAGAGAAAATAGGTTTCTAATAACAAGTATTTACTGGATACCTGCTACATGCAAAGACGTGGGCCCAGAGCTTTAAATACATGGTTTAGTCCCTACAACGAACCCCCTCCCCAACCCGCTCCACCCATCTCATAGATTCAGCAACAGAGAGGTTAATAGTTGGTCAAAGGTCACATGGCTAAAAAATGAGGGAAATAGGATCTGAACTCAAGTCTGAGTAATTATATTTTGCTGCTCCTATCTCGGGCCAGATATCACTATGGCTTTAAAGCTCCTTGGGTAATTATAATGTGCATCCAGGGTTAACAGTCGCTGATTAGAAAGGTTAAAAGCAGGTTTGAGACAACAACCTTAATAATAACAAGTAACACCTTGAATAATGCCTCCCCTCCCTGATTAAGTCAATTTGCACACACAGTGATTGTACCTACACTCTAGCCCAACCCCTGTAAAGAGTTGGAGAATGGGTGGGTGACCCTCTGACTTTCCAGAACGGGATATCTTCAAGAGGTGACCTCCTCATAGAGCGAGTGATCAGTTGTACTATGTAATCTTCTTTGTGCTTTTTGCAACAGTACAGATTGACTAAGAATATATTAATATTTATTAATATTGGGGCAAATTGATGCCACATTTTATACAATTTAATTTACAGAGCATATTGATGTTATTATAGTAATATTTTACTATAACAATAGCAATTGAAACCCTACTAGGGTCCATGTACTGTGCTGAGCACCTGTATTATCTCAGTTAATTCTCACAACAACCTCATGAAGTAGGTGCAGTTATTGTTCCTGTTTTACAGAAAACTGAGACTCTAAGTTACAGGACTTAGACTGCAGAAGTGAGTCCAGGCAGTATGGCCCCCAAGCCAAAAGTTCCGAGCCCTTCACTGTGTCGCTGCACTTCTTATAGGGGCTACCGATGGGAGGAAGAAGGCTTTTTTTCTTTTTCAATTGCAAATAGTGAAACAAGAACAATCAAAGGGGCTAAATAATGTCCTAGCATCCTTTTAAAACATAGACTAGAACAAAAAAGGAAACTCTTGATTCCCTGGGACTAAAACCCTTACATTCGTCTGGTCTCTTGTAGGTGAAACCTCATTTTTGGCATACGGGTCATTGCTCAAAAGCAATGCGTGCCTTTATCTTTTTGATCTGTGTGTGGTCTCAGTAATGTATGTGTGTTATGGGCCGTGCCACAAATCTGGCACCCCCTTCACTAGTAACAATTTTACTACACAGCCCACGTTAACGTGAAAAACCTGGAACAAAGAGAAACTGACTAGCCGCATTGTTTTCACGGGGAAATGGACTACATGGTATATCACCCATTGATAGAAAAAAACAGTTTTAAAACATTTTCTTTTTAGAGTGAGAATTGCCAGTGTCTAAATCAAAGATGAGTACTTAAAAGATCTAGGGACATGAGAAGCCAATGATAGTTTGGATGATAACACAGAAGCCTCCATTCAAATCTCCTGGAAACTTGCACCCAGTTTTAAGCAAATGAGCACAAGTGTGTCTCTGATTGAGACCAAATGTTTTGGAAAGCAATTTTACCTTAGACAAGTCTTGATTATTCAACAAGTAATAGGTTTTGGCAAACTTCTCTATGGGACAAATAGACATTTTTCCAACAGCATGTGAAGTGACTTTTTCACACTTATGGGAGAAAAGGTACTTGAAGAAGTGGCTTGCTGATTAGGAAACCTTAGTAGCCTCCAGTCATAAATTTTTCCCACCAGCAAGGTTGGCAGTGACAACAGCGTGCATAAGAAAAATGCATAGATGACTCCATTGTTTCATTTAGGTTGTTAGTTTCAACTTCTCTCAAGCAAAACACAAACAACTCTTTGATTGAGCTTACTATGAAGTATGAAAATTAACATAAATATCATTCCACACATACTCCCAGCTCTAAAGAGGCGTTTACAAAGACAGCAGAAAATCAAGCCAGATCAAACATAATAACAAATTGGATAGTAGCCTGGAATTAACAGTGGATCAATGAATCAACCTCACATTTTATCATTTTCACTTAAGAAGCTTTGAGCCAGTGTAAAAAGTATTTATTCTCTCAAACCCTGTGCATAGTGAGTGCTGCCCTGGGCATATTCAGTATCAGAATTATTGTGGAAGAGATTTCCCCACTGGGCAGGAGTTTGGACTAAATGATTCTAGATGTTGGGTAGAACATGGTGAATTTGTAGATAACAGGTCTGCTCAAGGTCTGAGGAAATAGTGCAGCCAACCTCGAGCCATTGAAACACTTCCAACAAAGTTTCTGAAGTAAAAACATTAAGTAGCTCCCGGGTTTGTTCCAGTAAACACTGGCCATGTTGGGGGCAGGTGGGTAATGGAGTCTAAACATCCTTGGACACTGTGCTGCAGATTCTGTCAGTGTTCTCTGTGGTCTGCCAGTGAAGGCTAAGTTCCTGGACTCCATGCATAAAATGTGGGGTCAGTTTGCTTTTTGCAGCAGGGTCATTTGTATGGGGTAAATACCCAAGATTCATTGTCTGATGGCCACGGAAAACTAGGATGCGTACACACAAAGAGCAAGGTTCAGAGTGGAAGCTTAATAGGCAAAAGAAAGAGAAGAGCTCTCTCTCCTGCAGAAAGAGAGGTCCTGGAAAAACTGGCTGCCACTTCCGTAGTGAAATGCAGAAGGTTTTATCGATGAGCTTGAGGAGGCCGTGTCTGATTTACATAGGGCACGAAAGATTGGTCAGACCAGGTGTGCTATTTGCATAGTGCACAAAGAAGTGGGCCGCCCCACCCTAATCTTTTATTATGCAGATGGGTTATCTACCTGGTCGGTGCTATGTTGCCTGGTTCTTTACTGCACAGGTGGTGACAAAGAAAAGGGAAGATGAAGCCTCCATGTTGAACATACCTGGCTTGCAGGTAGCCCTATTCTGTTGGCACAGCTGCTGGCATTTACCTGTGCAAGCTTCCAGCTTGCTTATCTGTGTCCACAGCTCAATTTTTCAGGCTGCTCCTTTTTAGAAAAGAAATGATTTGGGGGTTGCTTTGTGTTAAAAGGGAAGCCTTGCCAAGGACTCTCTTATTCTCACTATCTGCCTAAATGACTTCTATCTCATGTGTCATTAACACATATTAATTTATATCCAGTCAATATAGACTTTTGCAAAAAGCACAAAGAAGACTAGATAGTACAACCGACCATTGGTTGAACTAAGAAGGTCCTTGAGGAGCTCACTTTTTTAATGTATCCTCTTCCAGAAAATTAAAGCATTACCCACCTGTTCTGGAGGCTGGGCTGTAATATAGAAATAATCACAGTGTGTCCAAATTGGTGTTCCTTCGGCAACTCAAACCTGTAAGCCCAGGTTTCCTACCCAATAGATAGGAGGTCTTTGCTAGGTCTTTAGCCTGTGGGGGCTGAGGCAAAGTGGTAACCGTCTGCAGCAGAACAAGATGCTTCTGGCCTCAGGAAAGACATTCCAACAACTGCTCCAAAAACAGGCTCCTGCCTGTATCATTTTAACAGTCAGACTCCCATAAGGGTGTTTCTCAGCCCATACTGGAGAATCAAAGAGGATGTGATCTCAGTTGAAGCCTGACAGCAGGACTGAATCCATTGAATTTCCTGCATTAAAACTGGAAAACCTTCTAAATACATTCATGTGAACATTTTCTTATGGTCCTGAGTTTTAAAAAATTAAATCATTATTAAAATAAAAATCTTAATAACTGCCTTAGTCCTCTAAACTGGTAGTGTGAGTTTTACAACTCCCTCCATAACAGGTGTGGGACTTCCAACTTACTTGGAGTCTTACAGACAGCCTTGGACTTTGCTGCCCCCAGAGTACCCCTGGTAGCTGCAAGCATAAGCGGACGTGATTCATCGTCCACTCCCTGTGCAGACAATTCGGCAGGGCTGTGAGGGAACTGCTGTCTGTCCAAGCCACTGATGAGAGCTTTCTTGTGTGTTTCATCAAAACTGAAGCCAAGTCCAAAGGGTTATGTCAAGAAAATTGCATTAGACAGTGCTCTTTCAACATCTAAATGCCCATGCCTTTAAAACCCTGAATAGAATTGATGATATTTCCCCCTGAAGCTATTTGCTCATGAGAAACATCAGGAAAACCATCTTTCTTTCCTCTTTTTGGCAAAAGAAGCATTGGATGCAAAGGACAGGCGAGAATCGGTAGGGAGGATACACCACTAACAGACAGCATTAACAAGACGGCACAAAAGTAAGGCTGTACTGTTGTGCTACTCTTATTTTTGGCTCTCAGTGATGGCAATTGGAAATAATAAAAATAAAATAAATACAAGCAGTGAGGGTGAGAATGGGCCAGGGGTGGAGTGTGGAAGAAATTCCCTTTCTGGTGCTCTCCTATTGCTGAGTAGCTAGAAATTGCTTCAGAACAATGCTTCTGCCTTTCCTGGCCACATCCTCTTTTTTTTTCCTTCTATAGGCAGTAGAGTGAAAGGATGAGGGAAAAGTCGCTGGCTTCAGAGAGACCTGAGTTCGAGGCCCAGGTCTGCCACTACACTATTTTTAATTGTGTTTATAATCTTGATTGGTATTCATTGAGTAATTTATCAAGTGCTTACTGTGTGCTGGGTAGTCTTCTCAAGTCTTTGAGTCTATTAATTTAGTTAATTATCACAATGATGAAAAGTACTTATTTTCACACCATTTTATACATGAGACAGCAATTAAGTCACTTGCACAATGTCACACAGCTCAGAATTGGAGGACCTGGGATTCAAACCCACCAAGTCTGGCCACAGAGCACAAGCTCTTAGTGACTACACTATCTTTAGAGTTATCTAAGCCCATTTTCTCATCTTAAAATATATAGCTTATAAGCCTCATAGAATTATTATGTTGGTTAAATGAGATAACGCATATAGGCCGGGTGTGGTGGCTGACACCTATAATCCCAGCTACTTGGGAGGCTGAGGCACAAGAATCACTTGAATCCAGGAGGCGGAGGTTGCAGTAAGCCGAGATCATGCCACTGCACTCCAGTCTGGGCGGCAGAGCGAAACACTGTCTCAGAACAAAACAAAACAATAAAAAAGAGATCAATACATATAAATTTAGCACAGGGCCTGGGGTATAGTAAGCACTAAAAAGATGTCAGGTATTATTTTTTGCCTTTCCCTGTCCTTTCAGCCCAGACCCCCAGAGGTGGAACCAGCAGGGAAAACTTGAAGAAATCATGCCAGTTTCTTTTCTTCCCCACCCAGGGAGTCCTGTGTTCATATATTGTTGTGCTACAGAACTAATACTCGAAGGAATAATAAGGAGGTCATTGAGTGCCAAGAATATGTTGGGCATTATACAAAAATCGTCATTCTACAAAACCTGTTTGCTTCCCAAGCCTACTCAGTCTCTGCTGAGTGGGTTTAAGATTACTAGCAATATATCCATTGCAAACCCTTTTAGCCAGGAGAGTCTGCTGCTTTGTCTTTAAGACTGTCTCTGCAAGAATACTGGACTCTTTGATTTCAGCGGCAAGGGTGTTTGGGTAGCAGCCAGAGTCTGTAACATTTTTTGTCCTTTAAAGCCTTCATGCATCTGTTGTTTGGCCATCACAACTGACTGCCTTGACTTGGTTGGAATTACAACTCAATTTACACCCTATATTTTTCCTTTATTTCTTCAGCATCATACAGGACTCAAGATTTAACAGCATTTCTTTGACTTTCTGGCCTCCTCTCGAGACTTTGATTTATTTCTACAAGCCATATAACAGTGTTCTTGGCAGCCAATAAGAAGTCTTCAATTGGACACTCTAATCAGGCTCTTTTACTTGGCAACAAGTTCTAGTCACCTCCTCTTCTTTGCTAAGAGAAAACTCAAGAAAAAAAAAAGTGCTCCAGATTTAGAAGGAAGCAAAAGCTATCTCAACAGGTGAAAGAAAGCTGACTCTTGTGAAAGTAGGAAGGGAAAACTTTGCCTCTATAGGTATTGTTTCTTTAGGAAGCCATAAGGCAAAAATAACTAGTTATAATCCAGAGTATTGAGTGTTTTTCCTGATACTCACTTGCCACATGATTTAAGTCAAGCCTGTGAGCTTCTCTGGGACTCAGTTTTCCCATCTGTAGAATATTACTCTCTGGCATCTTCACCACAGAGTTTAAAGTATTCGCCATATGTTAACCTCTTTACTTTTCACAATCCTATAAGAGTCGGGCACAGATACTTTGCTTTCAGACCTGAAAGGAAAAAGAGAAGCAAAGAAATTGTGTGGCCTGCCTACAGTTGCAGTATAGCTGGGATGAGAATTTACATTGTTTATCTTAATGCCAAATGCTATTGTTTCCCAGAAACTTCTCTGTCAGAAAAATGGAATTATTAACGTAGAAATATGGCATCTTGCTTGCAAGTCATTTGACTTGGGTGTTTAAATAAAGTTAGGGGATTTGAAAACCCAATCTAATAGAAAAACATTGGTCAGAGTTTGACATTATACAAATATTTCATACTTGGGGCCTACCACCTTGAAACACTGACTACTTTAATCCTCACTGTTACCTTGTGAAATACATTATTAGTCATTATTAGTTCCATTTTACAGCTGGAGGAACTAAAGAAGAAAGTTCAAATGGCTTCTCTGGGGCCACAGAGGAAGTCAGTACTACACAAGAGAAATTCTTGTATTTTTCTCTCTTTTCCTCACCCAGATAGAGAAAGCAGGTTTTCTGGAGAAGTTCTCACATCTGAAATCATTCATAAAACTAGGGGCAAATTCACATGGCATTAGTTTTTGGGAACAGTCACAGCTACAGCATTTCTAAAAATGTAAACATAAAAGCAAATGTAAGATCCATATTGGAAAAACACCCTTGAGGTTGTGTTTCTCTAATTATAGTCGCTGGGCTTCCAGGAATTTGGGAGCACAGACCCCAAATCATTCACAGACCATGACACTTCTCTTCCTCATGAATTAACTATATATTGGTGGTATTCAATGAAAAGCTGATGTCTTTTCATGCGTACCCCAGCCAAAAATAATGCTAGGCTTCCTGATGATTCTCAAGATGTGTGATGAAGTGCGTGTGTGTGTGTGTGTGTGTGTGTGTGTGTGTGTGTGTGTGTGATGTCAAGTAGACATTTACTGAACATTAACTGTGTATCAAGCATTGTGCCTACTTGTTGGAAAACAGAAGTAAAAATCTCCTTCCCTTCAAAGAATTTAGGATTTAGGTAAGAAAACAAAATACACATATATACTAGGCTTTGGTAAAACGTAGAGTTTAAATATGTTACTTTTAATTTTGCTTAATCCCATATTTCTTTAACTTTTGGAATTCAGAACTTTTCTTCAAGAAGAACCTAATAATAATGCCACTATAATTAGTACTGCTCACTTTAAAATTAATTTTTTAATCTCTCCATCAATATTCAGGTTTAGAATTTCCTAAAAGGCCATGTACTTAAGCTTTCTTATAAAACAATTACATCATCAAGATGCAAATAAAGACTTAATTTCCATTTATATTCAATTATTTGATGTTAAATTTGGGCTTCCTGTCTGCCAAATTATATGCTGTATTGTGAATATATAAACAGGAATCCAGTATGAGCCCTGCCCAGTAGTGCAGTGGAAGAATAACATGGAAACCTCTGATTGCAATACAATGAGGCAAATGCTGGTTGACACACCTACAATATATGACCAGCACCTGGAAACCAGCCATGCCAGCATATGGAGGTGCATGGTGGTATGCCGGGCAAAGGAAGGCTTTATGGAGGAAGTGATGTTTGAGCGGCTCTGAAAAAAACAGAAGGTCCCCAAGGTGAGAAGAGGATGAGAACTTTTCCAGGCAAAAGGAGAAACAAAATGGCATGATTTGGGAGTCTCCTGGGGATCTACCCATCAAGAGAAAACCTCCTGAGAATGTCTAAAAGTGAGGCAGCGACTACAGGGGGCTTTGCACAGCAAGCTGAATCAAACACCACACTGCTTCAGCTAACGACACTGCTGCCAGCATCTTCTGCTCTAACCTGCGAACACTGAGATACCTCTAACTTCTTGCCTTTCTTCCCTTCTTTCTCTGCCAAAAAGAAAAAAAAAATGGTAGTGTCTGCTTCCAACTTCTCAAGCACGTGAAAAAAGACCTTGAGTTCCATCAGTGAGTAAGACCAGATAAACAGCAATACAGTGTTGGTGTCATCTATGTCAGACTCATGAAAGCGCCTCCTTAAACAATAAATTATCATCAACATTCCAGGGTATAGTTGCTTAATATGTGTGCTAGCCACGTCTCCGATACCTCCTCTTTCTGGGGTTTACCCTTTGGCTATTTCACTGCTTGTTAGCATTTATGTGCACAATTGGTTGTGCAATTCTACTCTTTCAGCTGCTGTTAGTTCTTGTGGTGATGAAAGGTAAAACAGAGGGTGCAACAAGATTCAGGAATAATCTGTGGACTTTTATTTTTTAGTGTGATATATCTCACAGAAAATTGACATGTTTGTTGTAGTTTATGGAAAATTAACATCACTCTCAAAATGTTCCTTTACAGTGTTTTTTGGTGAAAAACATTTTTAAATAGTCTCCACAACTGTTGAATGGCTATGGTTCTGATGAATTTCTTGAGCAGTAAGAGAAGTCCCTACAGCAAGCAGTCTGCTGTTTTGAAATTATTTGCAAGGGAAAGTATTGTATAAAGATAATTATGTTGTGGCTAAAGAACTATCTTAAGCTAAAGTCCTTGAACAAAGAACAGTTATAAGCATGTCTTTGTTTGAAGTTTTGTGGTGAAATAATCATTGGCAGCTTATGTAGATATGCCTTGATTGATAACTATCCTATGCTTTTTTTTTTTTTTTTTTTTTTTTTTGAGACAGGGTCTCTCTCTCTCTCTCTCTCTCTCTCTGTCACCCAGGCTGGAGTGCAGTGGTACGATTACAGCTCACTGCATCCTCGACCTCCTGGGCTCAAGCAATCCTCCCATCTCAGCCTCCTGAGTATGTGGAACTACAGGCATGCACGACCATGCCCAGTTAACTTTCAAAAAATTTTTTGTAGAGACAGGGCCTCCCTATGTTACCCAGGCTTGTGTCAAACTCCTGGCCTCAAGCAAGCCTCCTGTCTCAGCCTCCCAAAGTGCTGGGAGGCTGAGACAGCCCAGCTGCTATGAAAATATTTTTTAAATGTGGAGCATTTGCTGGGTGACAAAGTACATTAAAGAAAGTCATGTATTCACTCAGCAAATATTTGCTGAGTTGCTTCATCTGCATAAACACAGATATAAATTCTTGATACATGATTTTTAAAACAAGTAATGATTATAATTACTCAAGGGGAACTTAAGACTGTTTACTGTTGGCAAAGACAAAATCATAATAATCTGTTACCATATATTGAGCAATTACTAAATATCAGGCACATACTAAGTGCCCAATGTATATATTATCTCACTTAACCCTCTTGGTAACCCTTTGAGGTATTTTCATTAACCCCTTTTTACAGGTGAGGAATATGAGAGTCAGAGAGATAAAGAAACTTGTCAAAGTTTGTTAGAGCTAATACACAGAACCAGGTTTTGAACTCTGGAATGTCTAGTTTCAAAGGCTTATCACTTAACCGCTATCTCCCCATTGCCTTACGTAATATATTTGCTAATAGAAGAGCTACTTGTTGAGATACTTATTCCTGGTTGTTAACATGGTAACACATCACTTTACAGTGTACAAGATGTGTAGCCACTAACAACACCTCTTGAGGCAGGTATTTATTAACTCTTCTATTCTAGAGCTGAGTAAATTGAGACTTAAGGAAATTAAGGGACTTACCAAAAGTCATAACAGCTAGTATGAGGCAGGATGAAGACCAGAAGTCAGGAACAACTCCTCTGCTGTTGCAACTGTACCACTCTGTACTACAAAGAGATAGAAAGAGAAGTGATGGGAGGTTTGTCTTTCAAAACATGTGCACATGCACTCCACAAGTAAGGAGGTACTAGCACTTCTCTTTGTGTTAATAAAATAACAATTTGAATTAAAATGCTTCTCAATTTTAATTTTACAAAAATTTAGCAGCAATTAAAACAATTCATTAGCCTAACAATAAATACCAAAAGAATCACATATTTATAGTCCTCATAAAATATTAAGGTATTACTGATTATAAAAGTATATTTTCTTAGTTTCTATATTTAATAACCTTTCAAGGGCTGGAGATTGTTTAGAATTATAGATAATCTATTTTAAATCTTTTTCACTGTAGGAAAAAAAGCAAATAATAACGAGGAACTCATTTTATTACCTGTTTTTAATCTGAAAACGGGTTAAATTGTTCCAATAATGAATTGTTAATGAAAACTCTGAAAAGATGAATGAACTGTGAAAGACCTTTCAATCTGGTTTAAGTTTTTGAAATTGGAAAATGTATATTAAATTTTAAAATGGAGAGGAAAGAGTAAAAACTCTATCCCTCTGAAAGGATGTTTAGAGGATATCATTCAAAAATTCGGTGCCAACAACAATTTATACACAGCATGAAGAGCAACGAATTCCACTTCTGTGGTTTGTATCTGGAGAATAAAAGAAGTCAAAAGGAAAAATTCCAAAGAAGGTTTAAATTTATTCTCCAACCTCAGAGCCTAGTTCAAGTTCGCCTGCGTGGTTTTATTGCTTAGTTCACACACAGGAATTAGCACTGGGGATCCTAAAAGCCTGTTTAAAAAAAATAAAATAAAATCTTTTGCTGCTGGTGTTGATACAAGAAAACACTCTTTCTTACATTCAGCATGTGATTATTTGCTTCCTCACAAGTTCAAAATGCGTGAAAAGGGGGAGGGGAGTGTCTTTAAAAGAGAACATCCTTCCACTACATTTTAAAATGTTGCTCTTGTCAATGACAGGCAAATGGGGCTTCTAAAACAAAGAAACATAGTGGTACCTTTCAAATTAGTCAACAGGGAATTTACTGTCAAGTTATGTTCATAACCAGATTATCCATGGAGTTGCTTTCTGTAGTTACTTCTTTATAGGGAATATATATAATTTAAATTTCAAATCACCAAGATTTAACATTGATCTTTAGTACAGTAAAATCCCCTCCAGGGGCGGGCTGGGGGGGAAGTGTGGGGAAACTCTTACCATGCATTCCTTCAGGAATAACGTTTTATAGTTGGAACCAGATAAAATATGATTTGCCTATAAGGTGAAAGCTACTACTATATTTTACCATCTGTGTTACATATTACTGTGAAATTATATTAAAGTTATATTGAAATAAGTGCTAGAAGAAGACCAATTGTCTAACCAAAGAAAACATTCAGAAATCTAATAGTTTCAGAGACGAGAAATGTAAGGTACAAAATGTATACTTTGCCAAAGTCACATAACAGAATGATCAGGGAAGGAGCATCTAAATTGCCTAGGAGTCTAGCCGTTCACAGTCATGTGTTAAACTCCAAGATAGGTGGAATCTCACCATCCTGACATAACCACATGAACCCCTTGTAAATATACCATTTACATTAGCATTTGAACTTGATTTGATACCTTTCCACACTACGGAGGCCACTGCCAATCAAACTAGTTTTTAAAAATGCATTAGCTCTTTTTGTCTTGGTCAAGCTAATCAAAGTTTTTGTAATTTTGCACTTGGTAGCATCCACAGTGTAGCACAAATTTGAGATAAGAAAACTCTTAGAATTCTTTCATTTGCTTCTTGAACAGACACCAAATCCTTCTGTGTTTTCATTCAAGTTTGCTCATTTCCAGTTATTTTATCTTAATATCTTTTTCTATTTTGTAGATGCAAATTTTCTTCTTGATTTAACATTGTCAAAAAAATGTACCATATATATGAGGATTTCAAAGCTAACTTCTAAACTGTAAAGTACTATTTACATTCCCCGAAATTTAACATCCCAAAAGTTTTTTAATTAAAAGTTTTAAAAAAACAAGAGGCACCAATTTTCCCACTTTAAATATTTTCAATGACTCTAATTTTAAATAATTTTTTAAAACCAAACCAGGTCCCTTGTGGGTAACCCTCATATCACCACCTACTCTGGTTTAGATGTAATGAAGCTGAGATATTGGGGTACAACATCTGGCAAGGACTTGTGAATTACAATTTTCTTTTACAACTAAAAACCATATCCTGGTCAGGTCTCAGTGGGGTTTAATGCTGTCAGAGCACACAAGGTTTGTTTTGATCTGTTATGGAGGAACACACATAGCTTTCAGTTCACACTAATAACATCCCTGTGTCTGGTATACACCAATCCAGAGGCTACTAATTAAAGATTGGAATTAACCAAACACAGTTTCACTACAAAACATGTGAAACTTATTAAAACTTAAAAGTAACTGCTGATTCTCAATACAGGCAAAACTAAAGAATGTAGGAGTCTTGTGGGTTACTTAAGCAAAAAAATTTTAAAGCACACTCTAGATGCCTCAGGTCTGCACACTCAGTACACAATGTGTTAACATAATAGAAAAATGTGCAAAACGTTTAAGATTACTGAAACCAAGAGATGAAAAGAATTTAACAGGGAAGCAGCCCATTTCCTTCACCAGGGTTAACTTCCACTCTGAATCTTTGGTCTAACAAATAAGTTTATTTGCAGTTGTTGGAACAATTACCTTACCATTTTCTCACCAGAAAACTGTTTGTTGATTTGGTAATAAAAGGGGCAGCTGGGACTAGTGGAAGATGGCCACAGGTGGTGAGCTTCAGCAGCTAAATTACATAATTCAAAATAAGACTACAAATTTTGTTTATTTACAAAATTTTTATCTATGTGTAATATACAAGCAGAATAGTGCATATTTCAAGAGTATACACCTTACTGAATTTTCACAAACTGAATCTATCCATGTAAGCAGCACCTAGACCGTGACACAGAACATTATCAGCACTCTTACGATTTTTTTTTGACTTAGCACTGTCTCACTACTCACACTCAGCATTAGCATCTTGTCCTATATCATGATTAGAAAGAATAGTGAAGCCCCAAATCCAGAAAGCAATGGGAGATGACAACAGCCAGTGTTGAGTTCTCTCTGCTTGTGGTTTTGACAGGGCCACTAGGTCCCAAAATGTTGTGTGTGACACCGACTGCCCACGGTAGATTATTCAAGAAAGGCAGAAAAGAGGGGAACAAAACAGTTCAATTAAAGCTCTTTCCCTAGGAGGTGCACCTGAAGCTGTGGTTTATAAAAGTCATGAATGCACTGTGCTTTGGGGGCTAAGATTCCAGGTTCTAGAATCAAAGAGATTCCATCTCTACAATTTACTATCAGGGAGACCTGGTCCAAATTATTTAATCTACCTGAACCTCAGTGGCCTCATCATCTTTATTTAGATGCATGAGCCTCACTGAGTTATTGAGAAGATCAAGTAAGATCCCCTACAATTGTACATGGAAAGGGCTGAACACAAAGTAGTAATCAAAAAATGGCATTGATCATTATTATTGCAATGATCAAAAAGCAGAATCATTCATTGGAGAAGTAAACCTCCTAGTTTTCTCCTCTGTTGAGTATCAGTTCACCCTCTGCTTGTGGGTTTTTTAAATCTGTCTCTTAGTGTGTTCAAACTAATTTTAAGACTAAAGGGTAAGTGACTCCCTTTGGTGAAAGAACCAGTGTACTCCATTCCTTCTCTCTTTTGGATTTACATCATTTAGGAACTTTCAACAAATATCTCCTAGCATTTATTATACACCAGCTTTCAAATTTTGGTGTGCATAAACATCACCCAGATTTCTGGTACCTCATACCTAAATATTCTCCTCTAGTTGATTTGTGGTGGACCCCAGCAATCTCCATGCTATCAAGCAGAATGTGCATGAAGTCAGTACCCAGGTGACTCTGACATAGGTGGTCCCTGGGTCACCCATTCAGAAATGTAGACCCTCTGAGTCTGGGGACCTCAGAGATGATAAAGAGCATCTGCTGAACCAGAAGAATTTTCACTGATTTGATTTTCTGTGCTAAGTAGACAGTACCCACAGCTAATACTTTCCAAACATTAAAGGAATTTCCCAAGGAATGAAAAAAAACAATTATCCAAATATGTGGGTGGCTGGCCTTCATTTCAGATAAGTCATTTGCATATAATTAATAGTCCTAAGCAGAAATTAGATGTTAATGAAATTAGTTGAGTCAAATCAATGCAAATTTAAAATTCATGAAAGCAAAAATAAGATTTCTGCTGATGTATAAATGTAACATTTTTCTCATTACGGTTTTCTATTCCTTGAGCATATTTCTTGGCATTTGACGTTCTCTATATTTTGGCATTTTCATTTCTTACTTTTCTCTAAAAATAAGCTTATCAGCACCAAGCCCAAGACATTTTTGTAAAATATTTTATTTACAGGTATACAGGTGCAGACGCATATGTACTGAGATAAGCATAACACTTTGCCGAATGAATAATTCTTTCTGGCCTTCACATTTTCCTCCATTTTCTCCTTTTCCACTGTCATCATCAGCACCTCACTCAGCGCATATCAAATTATGTCCACATGTGTTTAAAAGATCTATCCTTTCACTAAGTTCAATTATAGGTCTTCCTTTTTTTCTTTTTTTTTTTGAGACAGAGTCTCGCTCTGTCGCCCAGGATGGAGTGCAGTGGCGCGATCTCGGCTCACTGCAACCTCCACCTCCTGGATTCAAGCAATTCTCCTGCCTCAGCCTCCTGAATAGCTGGGATTATAGTCGCATGCCACCACACTGGGCTACTTTTTTGTATTTTTATTAGAGACGAGGTTTCACCATATTGGACAGGCTGGTCTCAAACTCCTGATCTTGTGACCCACCCACCTCGGCCTCCCAAAGTGCTGGGATTACAGGCGTGAGCCACCGCACCCGGCCCCAATTATAGGTCTTTCTACAAAACAATTGGATATTCTTAAATACAAGACTGCCATTCAGATTCTAAGTTTAATTTTCTTCAGTTGAGCCCAATACATATTTATATAGGACCTACTATGTGCCTGGTTCAATTAGGATGTGTTGGTTATTTTCACAAAACTGATTGGGAAATAAAAACTACATTGTGGTGAAGCACAAGCTGGAATGAGGACAAGATGACACTTACCACAATCAAAGAAGCACCAGGGGCAAAAATGAGCTGTGAATAGATAGATCAGTCAGCTCCCAACATATTTGAATTTGCTCATGTCACAGATCATTTTCAGTTCCCTTCCTAGACATTCCCCCAACAATCCTGCCCAGAGAGCACAGTTGTTAGAAACTGTTTCCTAACACAGTGCTAGTCTGCCAAACACTGGCCCAGGATCTGACATTGCCAAATCTGCCTGCTTTTCTAAGAGGACCTGAGCAACCTATTTCTGAGAAAGCATCTGCTGAAGTAAGAAAGAAAAGCCTTAGGGCTAGATAAAAATAGATCAATATTAGTGCTTGTCCTGAGAAGAAGTAAGGATGATTGTGTGACATTTTTCCCATGCTCTTCGAATTTTCCATAGTTAAAATGTAACTTTCATAACTGGAAAAGGTAACTTTTAAAAAGTAAATAAGGAAAAGTGTATCTCAAATTGGAGTGTCCTACCATTGGAAATTATAGTACAGAGTCATTGCAATTGTTGCTTTCATCAGATATTCTTATTTGTATTTTAAGTTCAAACGCGTATTAAATTCAATAATGTAGTCACTTTGAAAAAGGACCCTCAACAGAATACACACAGTTGCTTTTTTCTTTTTTCTTTTTTTTTTTTTTTTTTTTGAGACGGAGTCTCGCTCTGTCGCCCGGGCTGGAGTGCAGTGGCCGGATCTCAGCTCACTGCAAGCTCCGCCTCCCGGGTTTACGCCATTCTCCTGCCTCAGCCTCCCCAGTAGCTGGGACTACAGGCGCCCGCCACCTCGCCCGGCTAGTTTTTTGTACTTTTAGTAGAGACGGGGTTTCACCCTGTTAGCCAAGATGGTCTCGATCTCCTGACCTCGTGATCCGCCCGTCTTGGCCTCCCAAAGTGCTGGGATTACAGGCTTGAGCCACCGCTTTTTTCTTGGATGACAGATTTCAAGCATGACAGAGATTGAAAATGGTTTTGTTTTCCTCCTTCTCCGTCCAAGTTTTCTAAAATAAGCATGAATAATTTTATAAATTAGAAACATACCAATCAATGTTATTATTTGGAAAGAAGATTTTAGACTCACTGAAGCCCACAGATATTTGGACTTTGCCCTAATTTATTTACTCTCCAGCATTTTGCAGGCTTTCCGAGTGGTGGACAATTTCTTAAAATTCAATAAATTCATTTGCTTTTATGATTTTATAATTGGATACCTTGTAAATATTCTTGATTTAAGTCTTTTTGGTGTTGGGATGAATTGAATTCAGGAAACTGTACAGTTAACACAATTCAATCTGGTTTGGATATGGCCTTTTAAATGAGCAGGCATCAGATTGACAATGTAGGGCTTGTGAAAGTGTCTCATGACCTAGGATTATCATAATCCTGGAAACGACACATTTTTAAATTTGTAGATTCATTTTAAGACCACAGAGAAAGCTGAAAGAAGGAGCCTATATTTATTGTGACCAGGTGTTCCTGGCCCACTATCTTTAATAGCCAAGACCACATTGCTCTATCCCCAGAGCTCTGTTCAGGAAAGCATAAAAGGTATGAACATTTAAGAGGGCCTGGTAAAATCTTCACCTTAACCGCTCAAAGTGTACCTCATTCTAGGGGTAAAACTTAGCAGCTTCCAACTAAAGGTGAGACGCACTCTCATTTCTTAAAACAGATGTTGAAGTCAGTAAACTCAGTCTTTGTCTGGCATATCATCCTACTGGACCAAATAAGAGTTTAGGAATTTGAATTCATTAAAACAAACAAACATGAAAAGGCAAATGATATAACTGGCCAGTTCCAATTCTAATGGCCTAAGTGCGCTCATTCTATAATTTTTTTTTTTTTTTTTTGAGACAGAGTCTCACTCTGTCACCCAGACTGGATACAATGACACAATCTCGGCTCACTGCAATCTCCGCCCCCCGGGTTCAAACAATTCTCCTGCCTCAGCCTCCCAAGTAGCTGGGATTACAGGTGCCTGCCACAAAGTCCAGCTAATTTTTGTATTTTTAGTAGAGACAAGGGTTTCACCATGTTGTCCAGGCTGGTCTCAAACTCCTGACCTCGTGATCCGCCCGCCTCAGCCTCCCAAAGTGTTGGGATTACAGACATGAACCACCGTGCCCGTCTCATTATAGAATTTCTGTTTTTCCACTTAAAGACACTCTTTAACATTGAAAAACATAATTTAAGACATACAGTACTTTAAAATAATACTACTCAGAAAAAAGAGAAAGATGCACACATCAGTCTGTTGTAACTTACAGGATCTGTATTTATAAGCCTGCAAGAAATTACACATTTTAAATACAACTATGGATAATTGCCTTCTTCAATGGGTGCATCACTGAGAAGAAAGATCTCTTAATACTTTATTCCATTAACAGCTTTTTTTCCGCAAAGACTGGGTTGATCTTTAAAAATGTATTACTTTAAGCAACAAAGTTCAGCTCAGTGAATGGCCTACTGAAGGGCACACAAACAAAGTGTTCAACACTGAGACCCAGAGTCCACTGGTTGCTCTGCAAGGTTCTGTAATTACCGGTGAAGTCCTTGGGCCTGAGCTAGGCTCTTTCTGTGGTTTGCTTTGCATATACTGGGACGTGAATGGTAATGAAGCATAGTGGTTAAGGGCTGGCACTATTCTGCAGCCAGACTGCTTGTGTTCAAATACCCAGGTCCCCTACTTACTAGCTTGTGATCTTAAGTGGCCTATTCTAGTTATTTCTGTCTCTATTGCCTTGCCTATAGATAAGGATAATATTAATAATATCACTATATCATAAGGTTGTTGTAAGGTGTCAGCGAAGTTAATTCATGTAAAATTCTTCAGGCAATGCCTGATACATAAAAAATTGTAATGTAAGTATTAACTGTATTTATAAATGTAGTCAGTGTGAAGATACAAGTGAGAGAAAAATCAAGAAGGAAGTAAGAGCACTGCCAAAAATCGTCTTAGAAAAAATTACAAAGGATATGAAAATTGTCTTTAAAAAATTATAAATGATACGCATGGTTCTAAGTTATGAAGTCTCAGAGGGTTTTTTGTTTTTTTGTTTTTTTCCCCTTCCATCTGGGTGAAAGTCTCCAAAAAATTTGAATAGAGATTTCTATATCATCATCCAAACTTTCCCATAAACAAAAAATAATCTCCCACAAGGCTGAGATAGCATTTTTAAAGAAACAGCAGACACTTGTGAAACACGTTCCCCCATGAAAGTAATGACCAAAACTTGTTCTCAACTTCACGTAGAACCTATTGTGTTAAGAAGTGAATCTCTGGGGGACTGAACATCAATTGCTTGCCCATGTTCAAAATATTTTTTAATCACAGACCGCCAGTGGGAAATGGCACAGAAGAATAAGGAGGCTATCTAACGAATGGGAAGCACAATGACAAGAGCCTAATTCAGCAGATTTCTCAAAGGCCTTTCCAACGCTATTATAGCAGTCAAATGAAGGGGAAGGTAACAGCGGATTATTACCTTTCACTCAACACTTTTTCCTCTGCCAAGAATTTTTTAAATGTCACAGGAATATAATTCACATGCTTCACAGATTGTGAACAATTTTCTCTAAACCTTCAACCATGTATCCAGCAGCACCTAAGCTCAATATAATCTGAACACAACAGCAAATGGCCAACACACCATCTGTCCTGCCACTCCAACTCCCCAGGGTATGAACGAGAGGACTCCATGCGGCACTTGACCACAGAGGCAGAAAAACAAATGCTGCTGGGAGTGGTGTGATGTGAACATGCTGTAGCTCTGCCAAAACACGTGAAAAGCTGGGAGCCATAGCACAGAACGTGCGCAGTGAGAAACTCTTCTTGATGGTCATTTTATCAACTTGGTTGACTGTAGAAAGGGAAAGATCCTCCTGAACATTGCAGTGCCAGTCATTCACGAGCTGTGAAATCTTGCTGTATGCCAGGCACTGTGCTAAAAGTTTTACTGCAAGTATTATCTCATTTAATCCTATGAACCCTATTTTACACTTAAGAAACTGAGGCACATGCAGGTGAAGTGTTTTACCCAATATCTCCCATTGGCAATTGTGATACTGGATAATCAATACACAATATGCACTTGAATGAGTAAGTAAATAAATGAGTGAATGCATTTCAGAGTAGGAATCTAGTTTCTCAACACACAAATTCACTAGGTATTCACATATTGCTAGATCTGAAGGGAAAGGACACCATGAAAGGGTGAGGGTCTTTGAAAATGACTCAGATTGCTTAACAGAATGGCAAAGAATCATGAATTGCATACTGCAGAGAAACATAGTGACCGTTACACACCCTCCTCCTCCTCCTTATCTTTTCTTCTGCTGTTGAATTTCCCATGAATGTTTAAACAGGCTTTTAACGGTTCTGGGTAACCATTATGATTATGGTTTTGTTTGGAGCTAGCAGTTTATTGGTCTCCCATAAACGGTGGCAATTCTCTCACAGTAGCAGTCACCTGGTAGGAAGCCAGGCACTCAATTGTTCGTTCATTTATTCTATAAGAACTCATGGAGTATCTATCAAATGTCAGGTCCTAAAGATATGGTGGTGAACAAGATGCAGTCCTGCTTTCAGAGTCTTACAGTTTAGCAGGAAATCCAGTGGTAAACAAATGATTAATTGCCCAAGAGTTAATAAATTACAGTTGAGATACATGTTATCACGAAGAGGTACATCACACAGAGAGATGTAACAGTGGTGTCAGCCCAGCCTGGAGGAGTCAAGAAGTCTTCATTGACATGATGTTTAAGCTGAGACCCACAGAAAATGAATGCATGTTTGTTGGGAGGTGAGCAGGCCAGGTAGCGCTAGGTTAAAATATTCTAAACAGAGCATTTGCAAAGACCTTGAAACAGGAAGGAGCTGGATGCAATATGGGTGTTCATTTTAATTATCAAATAATTAACAAGTAGCTCATGCCTGTAATCCCAGCAGGGGAGGCTGAGGCAGGAGGATCACTTGAACCCTGAAGTTCAAAACCAGTCTAGGTAACATAGGAAGACCTCTTCTCTACAAAAAATTTTTAAAATTAACCAGGCACAGTGGCACTCCCCTGTGGTCCTAGCTACTCAGGAGGCGAGGTGGGAGGTTTGCTTTAGCCCCAGAGGTCATATTCCAGCCTGGGTGATGGAGCAAGACCCCGTCTCAAAAATAAAAAAATAAAAAAAAAGTAACTCTTTATTGATTGGCAATAGAGTAATATCTTCTGGAAACTGCCAAATAAGCTGAGCACTAAAAAATAAGATACTACGAAACAGACCCCAAAAAAGTATTCAAACTCTAAACAATCACCATTGGCTGTGGTATAGAAAATCTTTTGGAATTATTTGCTCTAGAAACAACCTCTGAAGTACTCGTGAGTCCACCATGAAGATCCCATGTCCTCTCTCAGCATCTGCCTGCCCCAATCCAGCATAAGAAGGCAGAGGGAAAGGGGGAGAAATAGAAAGAATCCTACAGTCTCCGTCATTTATAAAAATATTATTTCCAAAACATTCATTTGATGATGATTCTTCAGGCAAGCAAGCAGGGAGGGCGCAGCTGGGCCCACTGCACTCCTGGCCCGCCCCACGCCCACACACCTTCCTTCCTGAATGCTCCACCACCTTTAACTTAGACGTATGGCATTTGCCAAAGTAAACTGAGATGCCTTAAAAAAAAAAAAAAAAAAAAAAAACAGGAGGGAAATGAGGAGAGAGGGGAACATAAATCCCTCCAGGACTTCTTGCACTTCGTGATTCACACAGCAAAATCATCTGAATGCCAACCTGACTCCTGTAGCTTTCCAAAACACGTGAACAACCCGGTTCCTCAGCTTAAGTGACCTAAAAAGCAGGCCCTCCACCTGATCGCCTTCCAGGTGTGTGGTCCAGAAAATCAATCCATTTGGAGGACAAAGCCCACACCTCTTCTTTGCGAGTTCATTTGGTTTCCTCACTCATTGTTTTCTCCAGGTAATGCCTGCAACCTAAGTAGGATCAGTAAAGTAAGTAGCCCTTGATAAAGGGAACACAGGAAACAGAGGAAGGAGGGAGGGAGAGAGGGAGCGGGTGGAGGGAGGTGCCTAAGAGGGAGTTGGGAGGCCTCCCTCATACTGGGACCTTAGGAAGAGTCTGATCAAAGCCGTCTGATGCTTCAGGTTCTGGGTAATGCAGCAAAGAGCTAAAATTACTAAATTTTTACTTAGAAATGATTATGAAGCTGAATCACGGGTCACTCAGCATTTTCCTAATTTGGAACCCCTGGAGGCTACTCTGACTAAAACAGTCCCAATTTGGCATGGAAATGAATTAAGAGCCTCCAAGCGAACATGGGCTTTTCAACAATCTCAAACCTTTTTCAAGAGGCCAGGCAGGGATTTAACTTTGCCCACCTCTCCACACAAAATCACTCACAGTTTATGACTGACTTTTAAAAGTGAATTCTGAAGAAATTATGTACTGATTCAGCTTATTCTGAGTTCTGTTTTGAGTTTTAAAGCAATCCCATTGTTTTAACCAAACAAAAAGTTTTTACTTCAGCATAATAAATAAGAAAAAATACATATATATAAGCTATAGGTTGCATTCTCTTTTCTTCAGAAAATTTCCTCTCTGTCAATAGTTCTTAAAGCAGGAAAAGTCAGGGCCTCAAGGGTAATGTTCCCATTTTCATTTTGTCCTCACTCAGTTTCCACAAGCACAACCACTACGTTGCCCAATTGCGGGAAACATGGTTTTTGGGTTTTTTTGTTGCTGTTTTATTTATTGATTGACTTATTTTTTGTAAGCCATAGTGTGAATGGTACAATGTGGAATAACTCTTCCAAAAGTATATCAAGGATGGGGGTAGAATATTCTAGAACATTGGCCTTATGTACATCAGCTTGTACATTTCCACTGTGCTTCTCCCAACCACTCTCTCTCCAAAATAATTCTTTTTGTCACAAAAGCCCGGTGCAAAGGAGAAAAAGAGGACTAAGGGAAGCAGGGCCGGGTGAGAAACGGGTTTATTAGAAACACACATTCAAACATCCTTCTGAGCCACTGTTGCCCTGAAGAAGCCTAAAGTCGATTTCCTTTTTGCATCTTCTTAAATTGAAGTATTTTCCACAGAGTGCCATTTCAGCCCCCCTCACTGTGAATATCACACAAAGATTGACACAACTTTTGGAACATATAGCTATAGTTCATTCCACGCTTATAACCTTGAGCTTCTTGCATCAACTTAGTTTCCTGTTGTTTCCCCCAAGCTTTTGCTCTTCACAGAAGGACATCTCTGGGCAGCGGCACAACTTTTGCTGATAAAGTTAAATTGACCCTAGTGATATAGGACAATTTGAACTGACAAAGAATTCAAACTAGGTAGGATAAGGAAAGGTGCTTGGAAACTAATGGCTTAGCTTTTGAATGCTCTGTTCCCAGGCTGTACTCCCGGGAGTATCAAACTTCTAGGACATTTAATATGTTGCTGAGGGTGCGCTACTTCAGCAATGAACTGTTTAGTATATAGAGAACAAGAGAAAAAACAAATTTTCCCAAAAGTGTTAGAGAATGCAAAGATGTATTTAATAACATTTGATGGGGTGGAGAAAGAGCTTTTTTTTCAAGGAGAACTTTTTTTGGCACCACAAAATTAAAGGATTTTCTAACCCTGTCTTCTTTTCATCTTTCCCAGAGAAGGAAATTGTAAAGGCCAGCCCTTGAAAAATAATATAGCAAAATCTAACTTTATTCCCCTAATCTCTTAATAATGCTGCAGCTGGCCATGATCTATTTAGCATAACACAAAAATAATGCATTTGTACCAAGCAGATTTGAAATGCTTTAAAATAATGAAAGCTATTTACTTGATTGATTAAGTTAAAGTGTTTATATAAAAGTGTCATATTTTGACATCAGTCATACAACACCACATCTGGTACTTCTAATTAAATTGTGTGAAAAAGACTACATTTTTTATTCGGTTGCAACAATATGGCTAATGGGAAGTACAAACGTATTTGTCATGCCCAGAGCCTGGGATCTGCAGTTATGGCATGTGGCTGCTAAAATCCCCAGATTTGGATTTTGCAAAGCTTTTCATAGCCTGTAACACATGTTTTGCCTGAACAAAGACTGAAAAACTGAGCTCCACCTCTGTGAGTCAACGGTTACTATTTTTCCTATTTTGATTTAAACCTCTCCAAGCGCCATCAGAGAACTAAAATGTAATGAGAATTAGAATAAAGTTGTCTTAAGGAATTGGTGCTCAGAGCCCAGGTAAGGCACTTTGTTTTGTTAAGCTTTAGTCCTGCAGATTAGGAAACAAACTCAACAAACTTTAATGGGGGAACAGGGGAGTGAAATCCTATTATTCATTCAGAGCAGGAGCTCATTTATATCTTTGGTGAAGTGTAGAACTCATACATACCTTAAAAATGGCCTGCTCCTTACTGAAGCACTTGATTTAAACCACGGAGATTTTTTTTCTCCCAAAGTTAGGATGAAATATTTTACATATAGCAAATAAAGGACAAAATGGCTTGGCTAGTTAAGGCATGCTTGCTTCACTTTTAATATAGACAAATAATACTTCAAAATCCTCTTTTTATTTTTTTAAGTAAAATTATGTCCATCCCATGTGCAGATTCAATTTACAGACTAAGTACACAGCCAAATCTAGCGTCCCTGGGAACCATCCATTTGCTTAAGAAGGTGGAGGAGACACTGCTGTATTTTCTTAAAGAGATTCCTGGCATTTTTTTCCTCCTTCGTTTCGCCTTAAAGACTACCTTGAGAAATATTGCCCAGCAGTAAAAGGAAAATGAGTTCAAGCTTCAAAATCAGGAAATTTGGGTAGTAAAATGTACGTTATAAAGTCAATGTTGATCGAAAAATAAATCGAGCCCTTTTAAAGAGGTTGTCAGCCATGAGAAGTGAAGACCATCTGACTTCCTATAGAATTATTCAGCCTTCCTCAGGCAAAGGCTGCCTCCAAAAGGCTCAGAAGCTGCAAAAGGCTACGTTGGCCCAAGATGGTAAGGCATTTGAACACACATTTGGGATATGCACTTATTTACCATGTACTATATTCAATTTAAAGAAAATAAATGCAAAGGCAGGAACCATGAACAAATAGAGGGTACGATTTTCCATAATTGCAAGGAGGCTTAGGTAATGCTCTATGCGGTGTTTGATTTAAAATGTTAAAATATTAACAGAAGTTTTCTACAGCAGAGTGTTCCTATCACAGTGAAATGACTCATAAGAATGCTAAATTCAAACCAGATGGGCACAAACATTAACTGAAAAAAAAAAATCAGATATTTAGGGGTCAGCACGGGTCTTCATAAAAATGAAGACCTTGTCTGAGTTATTGAAAAATGAACTTTCAGTGATAAAAAAGAAAGCAAGAGAAAATAGTAGTGACTTTATTTTAATTATACAAGCCACTGCCAATTAGAAGAGCTAACATTTACAAAACTTTATATTGCCATTTTAATTTGAAAAAGATGACTATGGTGATCTTGAGACTTCAGATAAACAGGGATGTCAGTATCTCCTTTATAGCCAGAGTCAGGGACTCATTAGTTCAGCTGTGTGCCACGCTAATAGTCTACCAGAATCTCCTCGCTTCTCACCGAGAGGAACCCTCACTGAAGATTTGTGTGGTAGAGAAACTCCACCGTCAATCCGCGGCATAATGCCAGCCTTTGCTCTTCCTTCAACAGACCACAGAGGAAAATTCTCATTGCTGGGTCAGACATCCCACCAAATCTCCTCTGCTCTCTTGTTAAAAATATGTTTCCTTGCATTTCTCCTTTTTTGTTTGTTCCTCCAGAGCTTTTTACCATTTGCAGATTGTCTGCAACATGTGCTGGGTTTAAATGTGTACATACCCTACAGGAAGAAAAATATGCGGGCTCAGAATTAATATTGTTTTTGACTTATAGGGAAATTCCAGTTGTGTTTAACTTGGACTGTGGGATCCAGGAACTTTACAGAGAGGAGAAACGAATGTGTTTTGAGCAAAAATGTGTATGGGGAGTTCCCTACTGTTTTGTTGCTGGAATCTTGGACAACACAGGGAAAAATGACAAGCACATAATTTAGTCTGGCAGCCATACCACTCTGTGCTGTGAGCCTGTCAGTTCTTACTAGCTAAGTAAGGGCTGGCCTGCTCTGGTGCGAGGATGAGAGACCTCCCAGGAACAAGTAGGTACTTCAGGAAATGGTGTTTCGCATTCAGTAGGTGGCCTCTCCTCTCCAGGTCCATGTGAATCGATGCCCCGCGTGGTGTTAGGAGGCACTGTCTGCACTGAGCTGTTTACCTTTTGTATGAAACTTAAAACCACAGACCTAACCATTTGTGGTCACCAGAGATCTTATGGCAGACTTTCTAAGAGCAGTTGTGTTAACTCCAGAATCCTGGCCCGAGTCCAACTAAAGTAATTACATTCTGCCTCCCTAAAATCCCCCCTGCAGTTTCAATTGAATACAATAGTCTCAGCCCTCTGTCTCAAAGCTGGGCATAATGTTAGCATTCCATGCAGGAACAGCCTGTGATTCCATGCTAAAAGAAGTGATTCCCCAATCCTCACCAAGGTGTAGTGATGCTTAATTAATTAGTGCTCATAAAAGCCTATGGAGAACCACAGTTTCAAAGTGCTCACAGTACGCAAAGTGGCAGGAATGTTCACATGTTCATCTGTCTGTAAGAGCCAGCAGTCAGTGTGGTCTCAGACTGCCTTCATAGAAGCAGAAATTCAGGACAAGGGAGGTAGGGTTGCGTCCCATTGCCCTCTGGCCTGGAAATATATCTGGAGCAGTGTGTTCAACTCTGGAGATGCACTTAAAAAGGGTACCTCGTCTAGGTAGAGCAAGCCCTCAGAGGCCACCAGAATGAGGAAGGATCTAGAAATGATGTCATATGAGGGATGGTTAAAGGAACTTGGGGCATTTAGCTAAAAAGAAAAGAAGGAAGGAAGGAAGGCATCCATTCACCAAGACCAAATTCAAGTCTATCAGATGAAATGCATTCCTCCAAGAACTAATTTAGTCCTTACTGTCTGTAGCACTAATCTGGGCCTTTTCACAGGCTCTTATTGGCTGTCTAATTAATTCTGAATGTCTTTTCTTGTTCAACATGTTTCTAAGACTTCCCAGAGCAGGCACCATGCTTGATAAGTCTCCATTATCTGTTGTAGTCGTAAGCAAAGTAAATTCAACTCAGCTCTTTGCAAGACCTGTTTACTAAGAACCTGTGTTGGGAGGTCGAGACGGGCGGATCACGAGGTCAGGAGATCAAGACCATCCTGGCTAACACGGTGAAGCCCCGTCTCTACTAAAAAATACAAAAAAACTAGCCGGGCGAGGTGGCGGGTGCCTGTAGTCCCAGCTACTCGGGAGGCTGAGGCAGGAGAATGGCGTGAACCCGGGAGGCGGAGCTTGCAGTGAGCTGAGATCCGGCCAGTGCACTCCAGCCCGGGCAAGAGAGCGAGACTCCGTTTCAAAAAAAAAGAACCTGTGACATGTGTACTGCGTGTACAAAGATGAATAAGATAAACCTGCCATCAAGTGTGACCTCTTAACTGTATGGCTTAAATTATAAAATAACAGATAAATAAAAGAAAGAAAAAAATCCCACCAAGTTGGAAGGTTCAGGAAATATTTTTTATGAAAGAAGAATACATTTTTTAATAACTCAACGTGTCAGGGGAAAATATTTTACAGGGAAAGACCCTTAACCCTTTCTCCACTTAGAAAAAAAAAAAAAAGTGCAGCTTTCTGCCAGCGCTCATTTAATTTGACATAAACGCGCTCCTTGAGGATGAAGCAAATCTGACTGATTTTCAATGTGAAAAGAAAATATAAAAACTGTTCTTGGAGTTATTTCTAAACAGAACTAACATCAGAATTGTCTGATTCATCGAAATTGTCTATTTCAGGAAAAGTCAGATTTATCAAATTAATCTTCAGCTAACAACTGTTTGAGAACAATGTTACCATGTGTAGGAATGTCACATTTTCTAGGATTTGACATTTTCAGCAATCAAGAATTACTATATATATATATATAT
>NW_016805189.1:1405723-1419651 GCF_001698545.2 Rhinopithecus bieti | reverse complement strand
ATTTTTAGTAGAGATGGTGTTTCTCCATGTTGGTCAGACTGGTCTCAAACTCCCGACCTCAGGTGGTCCGCCCACCTCAGCCTCCCAAAGTGCTGGGATTACAGGTGTGAGCCACCGCTCCTGGCCAAGAATTATTATATTTTTTTAAATGAAAATACGATTACTAAAAACAGAATGCTATAAATAGAATGACGTCTTTTGTTTCCAAGGTCACTATACAAGAGCAATGCAAAAATAATAACAATGAAAGTGAGATATTTTGTGGCAAAGTTATCTGAGGGCAAAGGCTGTGGCGGCAAGCACTGCCGGCAAGTATTCAAGGGGCAAACAGGCGGAGGGTGTAAGTGCAAGGGCCTGAAAGTGGGAAAACACGGAGTAATTTCTGGGAATTATATAAAGATGTTTCTTGAAATAGAGGATATAGTTAGGGAAGGAAAAGAAAACAGAAAGAAAGGTCAATTAGGAATATATTTTGGAGGGCTCTGAGAAATTAGTATTGGCTGCGGTTTTCATGCGTCCCCCAAATTTTATATGTCGGAAACAGAATCCCAGAATTCATATGTTGATGGTATTTGGAGGTGGGATTTTTGGGAGGGAATTGGAATTAGATAAAGTCCTCAGGGTGGGGCCCCCATGATGGGACTGGAGGCTTTCTAAAAAGAGAGGCCCAGGCTGACATGTGTACTCCTACAGTCTTGCCCTATGGTGCCTCTGCCGTGCTATGACCCCACAATGAGGCCCTTACCAGAAGCGGACCACATGCAGCTCCTCAGCCTTGGGCTGCTCAGCTTTTAGAACTGTAAGGAACAAATTTCTTTTCTTTGTAAATTACCCAGCCTCAGGTATTCTGTTATAGGAACAGAAAACAGACTGAGATAGTGCATTACTGCTCAGCAAAGAGCAGTTGGGTATTGAAGGGGGAGCTACTGAGATGAGCCCTCCGCCTCAGGATGCTGCTGTAGCAGGGCTGTGCCAGGTGGATGAGACAGCCAAAGGCTGGAGTCTGGGTCATTTCTAGGCTAACCAGGGAGCAGGGCTCTGGTGCAAAAGATGTGGGAGTGGGGGCCCCTTTCTCCATATCACAGGTAACCCCATACTCGTTACCATCTTGCCTTTCTGTGAGTGTCATAGCTCACCCTCACTACTTTCCCTGCTGCCCACCACCCCCACCCTGGGAGGCTAAGTGCGTGGTACACCCCGGGGGGAATAGACTGAGAATTCCGAGCCTCATCCCCACCCAGTCTTGGAAATTCTAGCCCTTTATCTCTTTGACCCTATAACCTGTACCAGAAGCTTAGATTAATCGCTGAGGGACTGCACCCAGGGAGGGATGGGGTGTTACTAGGGAAACTGGATTTACTCTTTAGTTGCTAGGTCTGGCTCCAAGTTCTGGGTTTCCTCGTTCCAAGTTCCAGGACCCTTGATATGAGCCATTCCTCTGGACCCTTTCCTCAGGGAGTTTGGTGAAGAAAGAGAATGTTAGCATATCCTTAGAGACTGCTGTGGCCTAAGAATAGAAAAGGAGGAAATCACTGCATTGTGAGGGATTCCAGTCCCTCCACTTCATGCTTCTCTTGGGCCCAGAGAGAAGCTGTTTTCCTTTACAAACTGCAGTACATACATCCAGGGCATAAGAATTTTGTTCTTTCCTGCGCTTTGAAGAGACTACAGTGATTTTGCCTTAAATAGATGCCCCGACATTTTACCAGCTTCACAGTCTGCATATTTCATTTCCAACACTGAGGTTAAAACAGAAATGAATACAATAAATTTTAGACCTGAATGAAATCTACAAGTTTTGTTTTGTTTGTTAACCTTTTGCCATAAATTGTGACTATTTCCAATGATTTCACAAATTGCTGTCTGTAAATTCTAGGAATGTGTGTTTGAGGCTCCCCTATTTTGAGATCATAGACAGTCCAAAGATACAATCTGACCAAATTTTTTATCAAGATAAGGAATGGGGGCTGGTGACACAGAATAAGGGTGTTTCCAAGAGGGTTCAGGACTGGGAGGGGAAATAATCCAAAGTCGTGACCTGTCTTGTACCAACAGTGAAACACAAACAGCATAAGCTTCCTCTTAGAGAGTTTTGGAAACCTAGAAGGTCCTCTTATGTGAACACCTTCACTTAGCAAGTGAGAAACATTAAAACTGAAAGAGAAATTTTCTTAAGCCCTGTTATAAGAAATAAATATGTAGGAACAGATTACAAGGCAATATCTATAGTTTTAAGGGTTGATTCATCAAGCCTTTTTTGTTGATCTACTAACTACAAATTCAAATGTGAGAGGGACCAATATATAAAAATCCATTCCTTGTCTGAGTTCTTGAACCTGCAAACACACTCAATGATAATAACAGAAGAATATTAGTATGTGTCTATTGCAAGCTGTTTGTCTTATTTCAGCCTCTTAGCATCCCTGGGAGGATGGCATTATCACCTCATTGTAAAGATAAGGAAACTTGTTTGGCTAAAGTGACTCAACTTGCAAGATATCAAAGTGTGATACGTCTGGCTTCCAAGACTAATGTTTTCAGTTACACTGACCCTTTTCTATGTTGATTTCCCATTAGTCCTAGGTCTACATGTGAAAATTTCAGTTCTAATTTCCATTTTAGGAATCGTTCACACTCTGAATCATGTGAGGGTTGTTACGTGGCTTGTGACCAACTGACCATTACAGTTAATCCCTCACATCTCTTCCTCACACCAAATCATTCTCCAAATAAAATTATTCAAAAATCAAATCCAAGGATAAGAAAAAAGTGAGCAGAGGGGAGTCCATTCAGTTTCATCTTCCTCTAACTGGTTCAACACTCCACTTATTTGGCTATTCCCAAGATATTTTGTCCTGCTTAAAAATGGAGGCACAACAATGTTCCATTCATAAAACAGCTAGCATATCTTCTGGCATTTAAAAAAAAGAAGTTTTAACTGAGAAATCCTATAAGGATTCTTTTTTTTTTTTTTTTTTTTTTTTTTGAGACACAGTCTCCCTCTGTCATTCAGGCTGGAGTGTAGTGGCACTATTTCAGCTCACTGCAACCTCCACCTCCCCAGTTCAAGCGAATCTCCTGCCTCTGCCTCCTGAGTAGCTGGGACTACAGGTTCATGCTACTACATCTGACCTCTTTTTTTTAAATTTTTTATTTTCAGAGGAGACAGGGTTTTGCCATGTTGACTAGACTGGTCTCGAACTCCTAGCCTCAAGTGATCCTCCCACCTCAGCCTCTCAAAGTGCTGGGATTACGGGCAAGCCACTTGCCCGGCCAATTCTGCAAGATTCTATAAGTTCTCCTGCACTTGCCAGGTGTGGCAACTCATGCCTATAATCCCAGCACTTGGGGAAGCTGAGGCAGAGGCCAGTAGTTATAGGTTACAGAGAGCTATGATCATATCACTGCGCTCTAGCCTAGGCAACAGAATGAGACCCTATATGTATTTTTTAAGAAGCAGGGGTGATCCCAGCACTTTGGGAGGCCGAGACAGGTGGATCACGAGGTCAGGAGATCGAGACCATCTTGGCTAACACGGTGAAACCCCGTCTCTACTAAAAAATACAAAAAACTAGCCGGGCAAGGTGGCGGGTGCCTATAGTCCTAGCTACTCGGGAGGCTGAGGCAGGAGAATGGTGTAAACCCGGGAGGCGGAGCTTGTGGTGAGCTGAGATCCGGCCATTGCACTCCAGCCTAGGCGACAGAGCAAGACTCCGTCTCAAAACAGAAAAAAAACAAAAACAAAACAAAAAAAAGAAGCAGGGGTGCTGGTTGAGGTGGCTTACACCTGTAATCTCAACACTTTGGGAGGCCAAGGTGGGAGGATTGCTTGAGGCTAGGAGTTTGACACCAGCCTGGGCAACCTAGTGAGACCTCATCTCTGCTAATATATATATATGTATGTGTGTATATATATGTATGTGTATATATATGTGTGTGTATATATGTATGTATATATGTATGTGTGTATATATGTGTACATATGTGTATATACGTATGTGTGTATATATGTATATATGTGTATATATATGTATGTGTGTGTGTATATATGTGTGTGTGTGTGTATATATATTTTTTTTTATTAAATGAGCATGGTGATGTGTGCCAGCTGAGCTTAAGTCCAGGAGTTCAAAACAGTGAAGTATGATCATGCCACTGCACACTTCAGCCTGGGCAACAGAACAAGACCCTGTCTCAAAAAAAACAAAACAAAACAAAAAACAAAAACAATAAAAGTTTTCTGCAGTTGATTATGAGAGGCAAGCTTTCTTTTAAATTGAGAACGGAAGAGCAATGGCAAGGAATATAGAAACCTTTTCTGATATCTTCAAGGTGGTAGAAAGTTTTTAATGGAAAAATACACTGCAATGCACTCTGTAGTTAATGCAACCATTTGTTCTTTTAACAAATACTTACTGAATACTTATTATGGATTAGACACTATCAGACTTGTAATATAGCTTCATAATTGAGATCTGAAATAAACAAAGATTTAGGAACTCTTACCTCACTAACCTGGAAATATGATCTTAGCAGTGAGCTGTATATTTCCATCCAGTGATGCAAATCTTTAGGTAGCTTTTTTATGAAAAAGAAAAAGGGACAAATTTTGTTGTGGAAACTGTATGTGTTGATACTAGTTGCAAGGAAGAACAGCACAAAACTTCTTATGAACTTGAAGTAATGCTTCAAGCATTTCTTGCTTTCCACACAAATATATATCCGGTCACAAATGTAAGCACTGTCCTCCCTCATAGTCTTGGCATTGCACAAAGAAAGAAGCGTGAAACAAGGAGATCTCACCTCATGGCCTCTGTATCCTAGCTCACACATGGTAACGGGACCTTTGTTGATACATTTTAGTGAAAGTTCAATCAGCTATCCTTGAATGATATACATACTTTTAAATACAAAAAAAAATGGAAAATACTTTTATAATATTTTAAATCTGGTCCCCTAGAAAGAAAATAAGTTTCAGTGATTGTACTATCATTATTACTATTACTACCTTAGATATAAATAACATTTTTCTTAGAAAAAGTCAGAGGGTTTCTGACAGAGAAAGTGAAACACAGATTATTATTATTTTTTATTTTTTTGAGAGAGAATCTTGCTCTGTCACCCAGGCTAGACTGCAGTGGTATGATCTTGGCTCACTGCAGCCTCGACCTCCTGGGTTCAAGCGATTCTCGTGCCTCAGTCTCCCGAGTAGCTGTGATTACAGGCATTCGGCACCACACCTGGCTAATTTTTGTATTTTTAGTAGAGATGGGGTTTCACCATGTTGGCCAAGCTGGTCTCAAACTCCTGTCCTCAGATGATCTGCCTGCCTCAGCCTCCCAAAGTGCTGGGATCACAGGCACGAGCCACCATGCCCAGCCCAGATTAATTAATTTACCTAATCACACAGGTGGTTTCTAAAGGACAAAAGTAAAAACCATATACTATTGTTGGAATTGATACTACTATTTGGGGACACAGCATTCACTTCCAGAAATTTATTCTACAGATATGCTCACATGAGCGTGCAAAGTGTACGCGGATGTTCATTGGTGTTAAAACAGAGAAAAATCAGAAATGAGAAACCAAGTGTCCTTCAACAGAGGACTGGTTAAATGAATTATGTTATATCCACAAATGGAAAATGAAAATTTGCTTTAAAAAATGATTTAGGTCAATATGGGATGATATGGAATGATCATAATAAATAAGGTCTTTTGACTCTAAGTTTAGTGTTCTATACACTATGTTGTCCATTTCAGTTAAAGTTGGGTCAGGAAAACAGAAGTCACTCTGTGGAGGAAGGGCTTTAATGGAGGGAAGTAGAGACTTACACAA
This sequence comes from Rhinopithecus bieti, assembly GCF_001698545.2. NCBI lineage: Eukaryota > Metazoa > Chordata > Mammalia > Primates > Cercopithecidae > Rhinopithecus > Rhinopithecus bieti. The sequence goes on along the minus strand of NW_016805189.1, from coordinate 1,413,813 downwards.
ACATTGGTAGGGTTGGGGAACAAAGGTCAGGGAAGCCATCACCCATTATCACAGTCTGCAAGACTATGTAGGTGGTTCTCAAGAGCTTTTCCAGAGGCTATCAGCCTGCACTAAAGCAAATGACTCTCAAAAAACCATTACCAACTACAGCAGCCACTTGCAGGACCAAAGCAGGTAATCAGCAAGAGCTCACCCAGTAGCAACCATAGACCATTCATGTGTGATCAGCCCACACGCCGGCCTGAAACTGCCTGTGGAGAGTAATACTTCTCCCTTCCAGATCTCACCATGGGTCTCACACTGGCCCACTCAGGCCCAGAAACAAGTGAAGAGGGACATTCTTGGAAATGTGTTGCAGAGGAGACTGGGGAAGCTGGGGTGGCAAAGATGGGATTTGACCCCAGATAGCACATCACTCTGCCATTTACAGTAGAGGTTAGCATTAGGATCATTTGACTGGTGGCCAAGGCATATATGAAATATAATTTTACAACAAAAATTTTAATTTATACCCAATTTCTCTAAAACAGCATCTTTAGGACGTGTGCTCAATTCTCTCTTGAAGGTAGAAGTCATCTCTTAGTTTCAGAACTGAGAAATCACAAAGAACTTCTGAGCTTCAAAAAATGTGCTGCCTTTTTTTCAAGTCCCTGCAGTAAAGGGGAGAATCTACAGAAAAGTTTGGCCTTTTGATTTATATAATAATAGCATCAGTTAACCCTTCAACTAGCATAGTGCTTATTTGCACAAGTGCTGTTGCACACAAAATGTTTTGTGTAATCCTCCAGCAATCCCTGGAGTAAGTAGTAGCAGCCTCATTTTACAGATGAGAAAAATCAAGAGTGAGAAATTTCCACATGATCACGCTGTAGCTGTTTTGTGGAACCTAGACCTGAAGTCCAACTCACTCTAAAACCCATGTTCCAATCAACTAAAGGAACCATATCTTCATGAATTGAAAACTCTAAGAATTATGTCCTTTATGAAATATGATTTGTGAGGCTGAGGCAGAAGGAAGAAAATGCCTTATCATGAGTTGAGGCAAGTATTTAATAAACCTTGAGTTTGAATAAAAATGTTGGATGCTTTAAAATCCCCTCTAAAATATTTGCAGTATTGTTATTTAAACGTCTGTATTGCCAGTCGTATCAAGTCACCATTCTTCAGTAGTACTGTTTGCTTCAAAAGAGGCAAAATTCACAGTGCAGAAGGATGAAACTAATTTTTTTCTTTAGAGAAAAAGAAATGGAATTTCTCTGAATGTCTTGAATGCATGGTATAAGAGAATGCACTCTGGATGGGAAAAGAATTTTCACTTTCAAGAGGAACTTGATTTTACCCATGGGCGAATAGGTGATTTTATCTGTGCCCTGAGGCGTTCTCTTCCACTTCTGCTTTTGCAATATCTCTGCTTTGTTTTTGATGAGGTTAGTTTCCAATGGGTTACAGTTCTTATACTATCTGTGCAGAAATGTACTGTCTGCACTAAGCTACAAGATTTTTATGAGGATGGCCTTCAATGCATCAGATTAGTGGCTACTTGATTGACAATTTGATTCAAGTATAAGGCAAGTTCAAAGAGGATTAAAACTATTGGTAACCTGGTAAAATCTGGTTCTAAGAGAGCTCAAAGAGAGTTTCAAGAAGCTTTCTTGAGTTAACAGCTGTTCTAATAGACCTGGGTCATTGGTTTCCCCTGGTTAGTATACATACAATGGACCTGATTGAAAGGCTAAGCCTCAGAGATGTCACTTTGTCCCTTTGATTCTTGATAGCCTATACCACAGTTTCACCTTCAAAACAGTCTAGAATCCCCCCAATATACCTTTCTACCTTCAGATGACAGCCTAAGCTCAACCTCTGTTCTGCCCCTCTCTTCTTGCACTTTGTCCTGTGTTTCCTTTCTTCCTAAAAGGAAATGTGGTGAATAATATAGTATATAAATCTCTTAGATGCAAAAGACAGAAACTTAATTTAGCACAGGAAAAAGAAAAGGTATTTAATTGGCTCAAAAAGTGATGCCAGTTGCATCAACTAGTCTATCAGACACAGTTGCATCCACGGACTCTGACAATATCAATTACATTTGTTTTCTCTACCTTTTGACTCTGGTTTTCTCAGTGTTATCTCCATTCTTCCAATCTCTACCCTTATGTTGGCAAGAGAGCTGCCAGAACTCCATGCTTACAGCCCATCTTCTCAGCAACTTCAGTAGAAAGGGAGATTTTTTTTTTCTTAAAGCTGCTTTGTCAAAAATTATGAAATTGGGTTTACAGATCTGATTGGTTCCATGTCCACACCTAAAGCCAAGAGTGGCCCATCCCCAAAGCCAGAAGTGGAGTCAGCTCCCCACAAACTGCATGAGGTAAGAATGGAGACAAGAAATTAGGCAGCGGTCATCAGAAAAAGGGGGAATGAACGTTGAGTGATAAAACAAAAACGATATACACTACAAAGATAGGGTCCTCCTCACTCTAGAAGTCAAGTCTTGTGAGGGAGATATATACATAAATAGATAATTACATCTTGTGCCATCCTACAGATCTTCATATTTCCCAAAGAAGTGTATCTGTACAATAAGTATTGCCAAGAGTTTATTTTACTGCACTGCTATTTTTATGAATTGCTGCTGTTTTGAGGCAGAAATACTAAAACTGATTTCTTTATATCCAATCCCATAAGAAATTCTTTTAATTTTGAAAATAAAAGAAATCTCATGCCTGACAACTATTTTATTTTCTGACTTTAGACCTTTGTTTTATACATACATATATTTTTTATAGTTGAAATCTTGGTGGTAAACACATTTTGCATTTAATTTTTTAAAAGTTATATAATTATAAACATCTTTCCCTATTGTTATAAAAACAATCTAATGATCTGGTCCAGTGATTGCACAATATTCCCTTGAGCAAATCTCCTATGGTTTCCCTAACCATTCTTCTATAGTGAGAAACGTAGGTGGTTTCCAAATATTTACAATTATACAATCCATTGCAATAAACATCTGTGTATATGCAGAGTTTTTTTCTGAAAAAATTACTTCCTTAGATTACATTTCCTAGAGTAGGATTACTGGTACAAAGAGTTAAAGTATACAAAAAGGGTTACAAACAAGGGATTTGAAATCAGATATCCCTGAGTTCAAATCCCAGCTAGGTCATCTATGTGACCTGAGACATGTCACCAATTCTGCTTTTCTGAATTTCCATATCTTATCTGTAAAATGGGCATGAAGATATCTATTTCTTAAGGTTGTTGACAGACTCATATGGAATCATTCATATAAAGTATTTAGCACAGTGTATGACACACAGTAAGTACCTCCACAATTAAAGTTAATATTGGGGCTGTTGTCCTATGACTCTTGATGATATATTGTCACATTGCTTTCTTAGAAAATTTGACTAATCTATACAGAAATCTACCCAGTTTTGTTACATTTGTAATGAATGTTTTATGATACTTGTCATTCTTACAATTTACAATTTAAAATGGTACTACAAGGCATTTTAACTGGAAGTTTTCTGATCACTAAATAAATTAAACTTTCTGCATATATTTTAAAACCTATTGTTCTGAACTAAAAGGACACTATCCTTTCAAACCTCAAGAAGAGGGTCACTTAGGATAGCTTATTCTCAAGATTTTCCTAATCAAAAAAATACCCAAATGATAGAATGTGTCTCATCCACAACAGTGGCATTTCATGGCAGAGTTTTTTTTGCCTGAGGACCATATCCCTTGGACGTCATACTAGAATTGGAAAATACATGGTTTGAATAAGTCTCTCAGTTGACTTACCTCATTCAGTTAAGAATCACTCATCTAAATAAACATATACATTCAACTGTATCAATGCTTTAACATAGAAATATCCACACCTTTTCATCATCCCAATTTTTCTATCTATGAATGTGAGATTGGACAGTCCATAAGATTGGAGGATTTGAGAAACAGGCAATACAGAGTGGGTGTGTGTGGAGGTCCCCCTCAAATGTGAGCTCAGTCATACATGTGCTCTACTTCTTATCAATATAGAGACTCAATTCTACCCTTACCCCTGTAGCTGCAGCAAAAGCCAGCAAGTACTGGGGTGAGAGGAGAGTGACATGGTGCAGTGAGAGACAGAAGGCTCATGAACACTTGCTGACACAATGCTTGGTTTCCCCACCCCTCCCCTGACCCAGTGATAGAAAGGAAATTCAACCCTGAAGGACCATGGATGGCCCCAATCTCAAAAGGCCTCTCTTCACACAGGGTCAGTGTTTTGGGCCCAGGTAGGACAGAGGGAATCATTCAGTAAATAAAAACAAGCAAAACAAAACAAAACAAAACAAAAAAACAAAAAACAACAAAAGAAGGGAGAAGTGGGAAGAGAGGCTCCATGGGAAAGGAGAGGCAGAGAGCTAATTCATAAGGAAAAAAAGTAGTGTTGCTATCTTCTTTGCCATCTTCAGCCCAGAAAGAGAAATCAATACTGGATTTCTAAACCCATAAGTTGGCCTTATAATATGGACTTCCCAATACTACTCCCAATACTTACTGAGGGTGGGGAATATGTAGCAGTTTCTGTAGTTCATGCACACCAAAGATCAAACTGAGCAACCCTTGGTATGGAAGTGATGGAGTTATTGCTTTAAACCATAATTCCTGTCTGATAACATAGCATGAAAGAAGCCTCCTAAACGACTGAGAAGAAATTTACATCCAGTCAAACAGGTTACAGACTGAAGTAAAGTAAAATTCACCTGGGAAAGTCAGATAGGCTTCTGGCTGAAGATGGCATTAGCTTCTGCACTCTCCCAAGACTTAACTAAAGCAACAATAAGGAAAAATTTCAAAGCATATACCCACAAGTATAAAGAGAAAGAGAAAACAATAATAACAAAATTTTGAAGCGAGAAAGCTGTTGGACAAATGGAAAGGCATTTGGCAGACTTGAGAGCTAAAACTTAAGCCAACAACTAGGAATGCTGACGAGCAACTTGAATTACTCTGGGGACCCACAAAAGGCTTAAATATTGGTGGCACAACATCTTTGGTAGCAGGGATGAGGGTGAGACCGAAAACAGAACAGAACTGTTGGAAGTATGTTTAAGAAGTAATTAATCCCTCAACAGATCCTTCTATTCCACTCCATGCAGTTAATCAATTGCTCTTTTTCCGCCCCAGCAGAAGACATAAGGCTTAATCTCCAAAGAGTAAAACAGAGGGTCCCTAGACTGGAGGACACCAGGCTCAGTCAAGTGCAATGATGTTATGTTGAAGACATAAGGAGTAAGAGAGAAGTGACATTCTTTATGTTGAGATTACCCAGACTTCTTCTCCCATTGAGCTTCCAGAACCCTGAAATGTAGGCAAGAGACTGGAAAAGTCTTCTCCAGTTCATGTGATTAGCCTTTGAGAAAAATCCTCAACAAAATGGCCCAGACAGCGACTAGTCCACACACTCCAAATCACTCCCACATGCACAGAGCTTCCAATCAGCAGGATGAAGTTCAAATATTAATATAAGCAGAAAATAAGGATCACTAGACCTTTGAAGAAATCCTCTAATGCGAAAAAACAGGGGCCCAAGCAAACAAGGAGAATAAAACAATGAAGGGGAAACAAACTATACAGTAGAAAAAAAAGTCAAAAACTGCCCTGGAGAGCCTAAGAAAGATCAAACAGTTGTGACACAAGAATAGTAATCTATTAAAAAAGAATGTCCAGAGAACAAAACAGGGATCTTGTATATTAAAACATAGAATAGCAGACATAAAAACTGAATTGAAGGAATTCAATTACTTTATTTATTTATTTATTTATTTATTTATTTATTTATTTATTTATTTATTTGAGACAGAGTCTCACTCTGTCGCCCAGACTGGAGTGCAGTGGCGTGATCTCGGCTCACTGCAAGCTCTACCTCCCAGGTTCACGCCATTCTCCTGTCTCAGCTTCCCAAGTACCTGGGGCCCACCACCATGCCTGGCTAATTTTTTTTTTTTTTCTGTATTTTTAGTAGAGATGGGGTTTCACCATGTTAGCCAGGTTGGTCTCGACCTCCTGACCTCGTGATCAACCCACCTCGGCCTCCCAAAGTGCTGGGATTGCAGGCGTGAACCACCGTGCCTGGCCTCAATTACATTTTTTAAAGGTCAGCATTTAGAACTTATTTACTATTTGTCGTGTCTATTTGGGTAGGGAATACCTTAAATGATGTCATTTTGAGATATGTATTAGCAAGTAGGAGTTCATGTGGAAATTCTCTAGATATGTCCAATTACCATTAACACGTGGAGCTTTAGAAAAACTTACAGAGACCAGGTGCAGTGACTCAGGCCTGTAATCCCAGCACTTTGGGAGGCCGAGGCCGGTGGATCATCTGAGATCAGGAGTTCAAGACCAGCCTGGCCAACATGGTAAAATCTCGTCTCTACTAAAAAAAAAAAAAATACAAAAATTAGCCCCAGGTGTGGTGGTACACGCCTGTTATCCCAGCTACTCAGGAGGCTGAGGCAGGAAAATCACTTGATCCCACAAGGTGGAGGTTGCAGTGAGCCGAGATCACACCATTGCACTCCAGCCTGGGCAACAGAGTGAGACCCTGTCTCAAAAAAAGAAAAAAAAGAAAGAAAGAAAGAAAAAGAAAAAGAAAACTTATAGAAACAGTTTACCGAATTTTAGCATTTGAAAGCATGGTTTCATATCACCAGATCTGTACCATACTTGGTACTTTATAATCACCACCACCTCATGTCAATTTATTGGAAGACCTACTTGGTAGATTCGATTACTTTTTGGATTTCCTCTCCATTCTACTGATGTTAGGCACAAACATGTGCTTCGTTTTGGTCAATGGAATGTGGGCTGAAGTAATAGGGCACCCATTCCTAGCTTAGGCTTTAAAAACCGTCAGTTGCTCCATTCACTCCTCTGGGAGCTTTTGGCTTCCACCATGGGAAAAACATGCCCCAATTCACTGTTGTTGCTCCTGCTTGGACACTAGAACCAGGCATGATAAGCAGAACTGAATTCCATTTGCACTCTAGCCAACCCATAGACACATGCGAGAAAACTACATGCTTACTGCATGTATTGCGGTTGGTTATCACACAGCAAAAGTAACTAATAAACTTACAGATTTTTCAAGGGTGCTCCCAAATTCTATTTGAAGAAAAGCCCCCCAAATTTCACACTGTGTAGAAGCTATATACAGAAAAATATTCAGGCTTTATTCTCCCTTCTATGTAACTTTCATATTACTCCTCATTTGTATTTAGTTTTGTTTTTATTTTATAGGTACCATTTTCTGAATTGAGCACATGTTCATACCCGTTTTTAGAATCCCATTACTTACCCCAGAGCATCAGCAATCTTCCAAACATGGCAGAACTAAGTCACTTAAACCACTGATGCAAATTAAAAGAGTGAAAGTATCATCTTAAAAAGCATCAAGAAGCTAGCAAAATAGGGTAGTATTATTGGGCCAGAATCTAGGTGAAGACAAGACCCTAGAGCGGTAAGCCCAGCATTCAAAGCTGCTTTGCCCTGAGGGCATTTGTTGATCCATAAGAAACAAGTTTTGAAACTAAACTGTACTTTGAGTGGGCTTCAAAGTTTGACAGGATAAAAGTAAAAGCCTGGAGCCTACCAAAGGCAAAGACTCTGATAAACTCTCTCTTACTGTAAGATCAGAGTTAGGATGATGTGGGAGTAATCCAGCCTTCACATGGATATATACAGCTAACATCATCTGGGTTGTTCATGAAATTTCAAGCCTTGAAGTTGTATTATGGTGGTCCCAGATTGTTCTTGTTCCTAGGCTCATGGTTGAAACAAAATAACATGCTGTAGAGGAAAATTGATTTGTAGGCATCAAAGAGAGATTCAAACTAAAGTCTGTATATCTAATACATTTTTCTAAATATGATGTCCAACACACAGCCAAAAATAACCAGGCACACAAGAAAACAGGGCACTTCAAATGACCACTAGAGGAAATAACAGATAACAGACCCACAAATACCAAAGACAAAGAAAGTATCAAATGAGGACCACAAAAGAATTATGCTTATTTTTTTTTTTTTTTTTTTTTTTTT
>NW_016805189.1:1371587-1405639 GCF_001698545.2 Rhinopithecus bieti | reverse complement strand
TGAGGCGGAGTCTTGCTCTGTTGCCCAGGCTGGAGTGCAGTGGCCGGATCTCAGCTCACTGCAAGCTCCGCCTCCCGGGTTCCCGCCATTCTCCTGCCTCAGCCTCCCAAGTAGCTGGGACTACAGGCGCCCGCCACCTCGCCTGGCTAGTTTTTGTATTTTTAGTAGAGACGGGGTTTCACTGTGTTCGCCAGGATGGTCTCGATCTCCTGACCTTGTGATCCGCCCGTCTCGGCCTCCCAAAGTGCTGGGATTACAGGCTTGAGCCACCGCGCCCAGCCGAATTATGCTTATTTTTTACAAGGAAATAAAAACCAAGTCAAAATATGTCATTGGAGAACTAGAAACTATGAAATGTGGCACAGCGTATTTGAAAAAAAAAAAGAAATTCTACACATTCAAAAATATAAAAATCAAGATATTAGACAAATATAAGGAACTAACTATATCAGATGCAGCAGGACAGACTATGATATTACCCTTCTTCCAGGTTGACAAATTTCTGCAGCAATAATTCTGGCTGTTAGAAGAGAATTCATACAATTATTTTAATTTTTCTAGCTATTTCTAATAGTTGGTGTACGAGTAAGGCCACATGAAGGAAAAGCTGTCTATGTGCCAACATGGAATGCACTCTGTTAAGCAGCAATATCTTATCTGTCTTTAGTTTGAATCTCTCTCTTTGTCTCTCAAAGAATGAATTATTTCTGTTGACTGGAGTAGAAAGCCAAGTCAAAAAAATACAACAGACACTGATCTGTTCTGTGATTTAAGGCAGCAGCTGGCAAAGGTTGAACCATCAAATACAGTCATTTTAAGGAGTAGTTCCCTTATAGGATGCTGGACTACAGTCCACACTAGCTACTTGTGTCTATAAGGCAATTTATTTCAGAATGTAGCAGGAATGGATCCAGAAGAAAATTTAGAAGATAACAAAAAGCATATAAGGAAAGTCCAACAATATGTCTCTCTCTTTCTTATTCTTTAAAATAATAATAATAATAATCCAGGCTGGGTGCAGTGGTTCACACCTATAATCCCCACACTTTAGGAAGCTTGGGTGAGAGGATCGCCTGAGGCCAGGAATTTGAGACCAGCATGAGCAATATAGCAAGACCCCATCTCTACAATAAAGCAATTACCTGCCACATGGTGGTGCACACCTGTAATCCTAGCTACTCAGGAAGCTGAGGTGGGAAGATCACTTGAGTCCAGGAGTTCCAGATTGCAGTGAGCTATGATCACACCACTGCGCTCCAGCCAAGACAATGCATCAAGACCCTGTCTCAAAAAACAAACAAACAAAAAACCCTTTGCTTTTAAATGTTTTTACTAAAGGAAGAATAACCTGTCATTAGAGGACCCTACAAATTAACTCTTGCACACTGGCTTTCTCAGCCATTGAGGAAAATAACTTCCCCATGACACAAAGCCCTGAATCAGCATATGGGATGTAAATAATTATGGATTTTTTAAAAAATGAGTTGTGTTTAGAATATAGTAGTTATTCAATAAATATTTAGTAATATTAATAATATTTCTATGTTCATTACTACCATGCCTTAATCTTTGAGGTAGATACAATTGTCAAACTAAGGCTCAGAGAGCTTAAGCAACTTACTTAAAGTCACACAGGATGTATGGGAGCAACAACTCAAAACCAGCTTGGATACCAGATAGCACTAGACAATAATATTCCTTGTTGAATGAACTGAGGAAACTCCCAGGCTTTCCAATACCTTTAACTCCCCTGTGAGGTGGGGAGAATCAGACTTAGCTCGTTTTTGCCATTTAGCAGCCATTAGGCATATTTTTCTCCCTGTGCTTTCTCCTTTTAAAAGTGTTAAACATTCCTGGAGACACTACAGCAATATATTGGTCTCATGATTAACTGTTTGCTGGAACAATGGCCTGGGCCCTTTTTGTGTATTTCAGGCAATTCCTCAATAGTGTTCATACTTACTTTTTATGGTTTGCCATTTGAAAGATCTATTTGGAAGACTGAAAATAAAACTGCTTTTCCCACAGACTAGTTTCTGTTTCCATTTGGCAAACTCTAACACTTCTTTCTCCTCATCTTTGGAATTCAACTGAGGTCAATATGGCTTTGTTTTTGGCCTCCTTTTTACTGTTTTCATCCTTGTGCGCCAGGAAGGCCAATGAGCTCATGAAAACATGGCTGCCCCAGGAAAGGATGATACAAAGACTCCTAAAGCTGAGGACATTTGAATCTGTGTCCCAATGCCACATACAAGGACACTTTCCCCCTATAGGTCAGTGCTCCTACTGACACTAGACACTCCATCGCTGCTAACACCAGGACTTGGGTGAAATTTGTTGACCAGGATTTCACCAGCCTGTCCTTACCTGCCACTCAACTTCCTGAAGGAGTTTCCAAACCAACTTGCAACTCAAATAATTGAAATTCCCACAGGCACTCAACACCAGCTCACCCTCTCTGGACACTCCGAGGACTTCTACTTCCCTTTGATATCCAGTTACCTCAAAGAATGAGTATTTATTTCACTGTCTGCAAGATACAACTTCTTGTCAAGTGTCAAAGCTAGCAATGAAACAAACTCTGAATAAATGATGGGAGTCAATATTTGTGATTACAAAGAGATCAGTAAGTCTGTTGGTTGCTGCATACAGAAAGAAAGACTGCCATTGAGAAGGGCAAAGAGGCATCCCTGAGGCAGTCCTTGCGTCTTCAAAGGGAACAAAATTACAAGCAAAACACGTTCATCCCAGGAAACTCATCTTGTTCTGCCCACAAGTTGTGTGTGCCTTTAGTTTTGAGTCTTGAGTGCTCCCAGTTCCTCCTCTTATGTGTACCTCTGGAACTTTGCTATCTCTCATTAATATTCTTCTGATTATTGGTCCCCAATTTTGCTTCAGTCTCAAATAGTCTTGTCATTCAACTTGAGTCTCTGATCCTCCAATCCGCCCTTTAGTTTTTATTTGTACTCCACCACATCTTGTTTGACCACCTATCCAGTAAGAAAATATCTACACAGAGACAGTGGAAGGTTTGTTCAGACTTTCCACCCAAGGCAATGGTTTGTTTGGTTAAAGGATAGCTTCTCTTCCAAATACTATATCTATCACTAAATTCTGAGTTATTCCCTACTCTAAAACCTTCAGGTTTGAGTGTGGGCTGGAATCTGAGATAAAGCGACATTCCTATACTAAACTATATCCATATATCTGCTCATCTTGATCTTGCTGTACGTGTTTGTGTACATAATTCCATATAGATGCATACAGCAAAACAAAAACATTTATTTCAGTTGTTCTTTAAAAACACACAATGTATCTCACTGCATTTCTCTTTCTTCCTATGAGTGCGTTTCTTTCACAGGGGTATTTAGATAACCAAAAGTATTCTCCTGAGTTTTCCTGAGAAATGGTATGACACATAACCACTAAATCTCATATTAAGAAAAGGCTGGCTTAAATAAGAAATTGAAAAATCTGCCTGCAAATAATACTGTAAAAGTTTACAGTCCATCCTAACCATCAAGGATATTTTCCATAACTTTAGGGTTTGATAGTAAAATATATACACACACATATGTATGTTTCTAATAACACAGCACTAAACTAAAATAAACCTGCTTGTCCAAATACGGTTGCGTTTCAGTCAAAGTTTTGCTTAATGTTTTGAGAAGCGCTTTGGTGAAGATAAATATTCGCAGCCTTAGATTTTATGTCAGATGCTCAGGGTGCCATCTACTGGCCGACTCTGGATTGGGACAGTTTTGTTTTCGGTAGGAACCAAACTCCATGTTACCATTGATCCACAGCTTCAATGGTGGCCTAATTTTAAGATAATGCCATCTGTGTTGATTTCCTTTTTCACAGAAGGACATCCAGATTGTTGAGTTTTATTAGAATGAGAAGGCATCTCATTCTTGAACAGCAATGTTTCTTTCTTTCTTTCCTTTTTTTTTTTTTTTTCCAGACAGAATCTTGCTCTGTTCCCCAGGCTGGAGTGCAATGGCGTGATCTCTGCTCATGTCAACCTCCGCCTCCTGGGTTCAAGTGAGTCTCCTGCCTCAGCCTCCTGAGTAGTTGGGATTATAGGCAGGCACCATCATACCTGGCTGATTTTTGTATTTTTAGTAGAGACCGGGTTTCACCATGTTGGCCAGACTGGTCTTGAACTCCTGACCTCAGGTGATCCACTCACCTCAGCCTCCCAAAGTGCTGGGATTACAGGTGTGAACTACCAAGCCCGGTTGAACAGCGATGTTTCTAATGACATGAGGCCTGAGCTGCGTGCTGCCCTAGTCACATGAGATTGCTGTGTAACTGCAGCCCGATGCCTTGCTCTGTCTGGAACTGTGTGAGTATCAGGTTGAGGATAGGGAGCGGGACTGGCCAACTATGTCTTCATGGAAATACCATCCTGGGAGCACAGGGCATTCCCAGTCAAGTGATGCCAATGAGAAACAAGAAACAAGGGAAGGTGTTGTGTGTTGGTGCCAACATGACCATCTCTCTGAAAAAAGAGACCTCTTTTCTGCCCTGCAGGAGCCAGGAGGTTACTGCAGGCTGCAGGAGATGTGCACCTTCCCAAGAGATTTTTTGGCAAGTTCTCTCTTGAGGTCCCTTCTGGAGAGCAGGTCCAATGCCTTCTTCCTTCATCATCTGCCCAATGATTGCATGCGCTTTTTATGGTATTTCATCTTTTGGAAGCCAAGCTTGTGCCCCCACCCCCGGCCCCTTTAATGTTTTCTGAGTGTTAGGTGCAAAAGGGCTCTTGTGGACGTTCCACATGACACTAACAAATCTATTTATCATTAACAAATCCATTTATCATCAGCATCCCTGTGGAGCTGCTCTGAGTTCAGAGCTCCCACTGGCCTTGACACTTTTGAAGGTGAGCCCACCTCAGCCACAGTCGGAGGGTTTCAGAGCTGCCCCAGCTGTTGTTGAAGCTGGGGACTGAGCAATCATGGCCCTTTTACCCAAGGGGGTCGTCCACAAATCAGGAAGTGTCCTGTACATCTCTGTGTGGAGACCACCTGATCATACTTCTAAAATCTCTTTTTTATTAAAAAAAATTTATGAAGAAACCATTTTCCAAGAATTAAATTAAATTCCAAACCTGATGTGTATATTGAGGCTAGAATCCAAGATTCAGAGGAGGATAGACTCCCTCTTCAACCAAGTATCAAGCTAGCCCGTTTGAAATGCTGTGATTACCTGAGGTGGCTAAAAAAAGATTATGTAAAAAAAAAAATGGTAGAAATTGAGAATCAAAATAATGTCTTCACCCTTTACATCAAACCGAGTTTATTTGTATGTCCTTAAAAATATTCATATGAGTCCAACACAGTGGCATGTGCGTGTATTCCCAGATACTTGGGAGGCTGAGGCTGGAGGATCACTTGAGTCCAGGATTTCAAGGGCAGATTGGGCAACATAGCAGGACCCCTATTCGCATGACTTATGCAACAATATCAGAAGCATACTGATCATTTTAACAATTAGTCTCTCTCCCTGGGAAATAAGAATAGAAACTTGGAAAAGACCTTGTTGTTTCCAAGAGCATACAGCATAAAGTCCCGGACCCCAAAGGGAATTTTAAACAACACATTCTACAAGCATAAGTGATTTAAAAAATAAAGGTTGTTCACAAACATTGTTTTATCTTAAAGAGCCAGTCTCACTTCAATTGGCACAGAAAAGAGACCTAGAAAAAAATGGATGTGGTCCCAAATGGTTTGATGATGATGAAGACACTGCTACAAACCAACTAATGCCTCACGTGTCAGTAGGTAGACGGAGGATTCATTATTCAAAACAAAATGGTGGTTTTTCTATCTAAGAAATCTGAACTAAGAAGACTTTCAGAAAATGATATGTCTTCAATAATGTAATCAAAAATGAAGGGATACAAAACAGATTTGTGAAGCTCAGAGGAAGAATATAAGATAAAATATTGACATCTTATGTTGTGTCCATTCAGGATCCAAATCCAGCTCATATCATTTGCAACTCTTCATTGCAGAAAAAAGTAGCATAATAGAGGTGCAACTTTTAGCCTGGGGCTTTTAAAGATTATCTTTAAAGTTTTCCAAATAAAACTAATAATTTGAAAGTACTGTTTTTACTACAAGAAGGAGCCCAGACGATTCTAGAAGAACAACAGAAACATGGCACATCCAGGAAAAAAAAAATGCCTCTATTGAGTTAGAACCTCAATCATATTTGCAATGACAATGATGAGCTTATCTGCACAGCACAGAGAAACTAAGGTAATCTATTCAGTGCCTAAACTTCCTGCTTTTCCAAGCATTCATTGGTCTTTTTCTAAAGAAAGGTACCACACGTTTTGAACTTCCTGTGACTGATTCCCTGTTATATTCCAAGGATCTGCTTGGATTTAAGAGTACAGCAAAGGAAAAGTAAGGCATGTTGAGTTCAATGAAAGAAAGAAAAGGGTGAGGAAGGGAAAGAAAGAAGAAAATATCCAGAGAAGAGAAAGAAGGGGAAAGAGAGAAATCATCAGAGAGACAAGAGGAGGTGAGGGGATGAAACCAAGAGAGAAAAAGTGGCAGAGAAAGAAAGTTGAAAGAAAGAGGAAGGAAAAAAGGCAGGGAGGGAAAGACGTAAGGGAAAAAAATCAAGAGAGAAAAGATAGAGAAAGAGGGAAAGGGATGCAATTTCAAGAGGGAAAAAAAATGAAAATGCCAAAGGGCAGGTTGGGAGAGGAAGATTCCTGGAGAGGCTGAGGAACCAAAATAATAAAATCGTCATCCAGTCATTTAGAAACTCATCAGGTCAGAGCTGGAAGGAATATTATAAGACATCTTGTGCAACCCTTCTGAGTACAGATTCATAAATAGAGGCCCAGGGAAGTTGAATAACAAAATGGAAGCCACATAGATGAATACTGTTTTTGAAATATATTCATAATAACAAAATAAATAGGTGTCTTAAAGGCAGCTTTTTTGAAAATTGAATGCCTGACCTGCACCTCCACACCTTGCACTGATGTTGCATGTTATAGTCTGAGAGCTGGGAATGGATGCAGCGTATCAGGAAGTGGTCCATATCCAGAAAGAATTCAGAAGCAATTGTTATTCAGCATTGTCTGTGTCATTATGTGGCTCAAAATCAATTCCCAGTGCAACTGACAGTTCCATAATCAAATAGAAGTACAAAAACAAAAGAGCAGTAATAACAAAAATCGAACCCGTCTGGTATTTAGAAGAGAGTAAGAGCTTTAACTCCAGGATCAGGCTGCCTCGGTGTCAAACCTCCCTGAATCACCATCTGGGTGATCTTGCAAAAGCATTTTCTTTACCTCAGTTTCCTAGTCCATAAATTGAGAATTTCTGGCCTCTTTACTGTATAATAATAGGTTGGTGCAAAAGCAATTGAGGTTTTAATATTAGGCTGGTGCAAAAGCAATTGCGGTTTTGTATTACTTTTAATGGCAAAAACCGCAATTACTTTTGCACCAACCTAGTGGTATTTGACACCCAATATTGTTGTGAGAATTAAATAATCTGTGTAGTGTGTGTTTTTTTACTTTTATTTTACATTTGGGGGTACATGTGAAGGTTTGTTACATAACTACGTGTCACAGGGGTTTGTCGTGCAGATTATTTCATCACCCAAGTATCAAGCCCAGGAGCCAATAGTTATCTTTTCTGCTCCTCTCCCTCCTCCCACCCTCCTACCTCACCTCAAGTAGACTCTAGGTATGTTGTTTCCTTCTTTGTGTTCATAGATTCTTTTCTTTTTCTTTTTTCTTTTTTTTTTTTTTTTTTTTTTTTTTTTTTTTTTTTTTTTTTTTTTTTTTTTTTTTTGAGATGGAATCTTGCTCTGTCACCCAGGCTGGAGTGCAGTGGTATAATCTCAGCTCACTGTAACCTCTGCCTCCCAGGCTCAAGTGATTCGCCTACCTCAGCCTCCCAAGTGGCTGGGATTACAGGCGTGTACCACGACACCTGGCTAATTTCTGTATTTTTAGTAGAGATGGGGTTTTGCCATGTTGGCCAGGCTGGTCTTGAACACCTGACCTCAGGTGATCCACCTGCCTCGGCCTCCCGAAGTGCTGGGATTACAGGCATGAGCTATTGTGCCAGGCCAAGTTCTTATCATTTGGCTCCCATGTAGTGTGTTAAGCACAGTGCCTGGCTCTCCAAACACAAATAGTTCCTGATTCTTGTGGCTGGGCATGGTGGCTCACGCTTATAATCAAAGCACTTTGGGAGACCAAGGCAAGAGGACCAGTTGAGGCCAGGAGTTCGTGACCAGCCTAGGCAACATAGTAAGACCTCGTCTCTACAAAAAAAAGAAAAAAAAAAAAGAAAGAAAGAAAGAAAAAAGAAAATTAGGCAGAACGAATGCTTGACCCCAGGAGGTAGAGTGCCACTGCACTCCAGCCTTGGTGACAGCGTGAGACCCTGTCAAAAAAAAAAAAAGAAAGAAAGAAATTAAAAAACAAACAAAACAAAACAAAACTAAAAAACAAAAACCAAAAAAACACAAGGCTAGGGCGGTGGCTCATGCCTCTCATCCAGCACTTTGGGAGGCCAAGGCAGGCAGATCATTTGAGGTCAGGAGTTTGAGACCAGCCTGGCCAATATGGTCTGTACTAAAAATACAAAAATTAGCCAGGCATGGTGGCACATGCCTGTAGTCCCAGCTACTCAGGAGGCTGAGGCATGAGAATCACTTGAACCCAGGAGATGGAAGTTGCAGTGAGCCAAGGTCATACCAGTGCAGTCTAGCCTGAATGACAGAAGGAGACTTTATCTCAAAAATAAATAAATAAATAAATATTTAGAAAGATGAGAAAAAATTAAAAAACCAAACACAGAAGGGGAAAAAATAGTCAACATGTGCCATGTCGTCATAAAAAAAAAAAAAAGTTTCTGATTCCTTGTTGAGTTCTTTGAGCCTCAGCACCTCCCAGGATGTGTTTAAAGCATTGAATTTACTATGTCATTTTTGTAAAATGTTTGGTTATGAAATGTCTTTGACACTTGCTATGAATGAGTAAGATGGGGTAGTTACCAGGCTGGCATCAAGCCACTTGAACCTCTCTCTGAGACAACCAGTTAGTGGGGTTTTCCCAGCACTATTTCCCTATTTTTGAGACCAGTTACCAGCCCTAGTTATGAAGGAGAAAGTTGTTTTGGTGTTGGACCTGCTTGGCTGCAGACCCACTGAATGCTATTTGTTTGAAATGAAAACAGAAAGTTTAAACAAATGTAGGACTTATTAACTTACAAACATTCAGGTTGATCTGTTGCTTTTACTATTAAAATAGCCTTCTATCCATTTCAGCTGAGGTGCTGATCCCTCGGTGACTGCTTCCCTGGCTTTCATGTCACTTCTGAGTGCTCTTTTATTACAGGAAGTGAAGTAAATCAGTGGGGAGGCTGATTAGAATCCCCGTTAGAGGCAAGTGGATAAAAATGAGATTAGGGAATGTGAGTGCATCTCTAAATCACTGCACTTGACCAAACAAATTACTTTTAAGTGTGCCTTCTCTTCAACCCAGAGAAGCATGTAGTGATACAGGGAAAAAAGAGATTCAAACTCAGAGAGATAAGCAATAGGCACTGGCTTTTCATATGCATGCACACGTGTACACACACACTCACACATGCACATAAGTGCAAGAGTGATTTTCTTTAGTTGAAGCGCTATTTTGCCTCTGTAAAACTTCTCCAGATGTCTTAAGTCTGCTTTTCAGTAACATTAATTCCTATTTATGGTGTGCTTTCTAAAGGCCAGGCACTGGGCTGGGAGCGTTACACATGTAATTTCATTTAATCTTCACAACAAGTCAGTGACATGCATATTGTTGCCCTTTTATAGATGATGAAACCAAAGCTCAGAGAACAATCATATTAATCATAATAGTTACATTTTTGCGTACTTATATGTGCTAAGTGGTTTTACGTATGCTACTTCATTCAATCTTTTTAACAATTCTGTGTGGTAGATTTGTGTCCCTAGTTTAGAGATGAGGAAAGTGTGGCTCATAATTATTAAGAGCTTGTAATAGCTACCATTTATTGAATACTAATTGTGTGCCAGGCACTGTGTTATATCTTTTAAACATAGCACATAATCTTTTGTAATTCTTACAACCCACTAGGATAAATCTTATCCTCTTCACTTTACAAATAAGTAAATGAGGGCAGAACAAGCCAGAAAACTTGCCCAGTATCATTCAACTAAGACAAGACAGAGCCAGGATTTGAATTAAGAACTGGTGATTTCAAAGCCTGAGCAACCTATGCCAGACGCTATACTTACTTCATTGCTTTTCTCCTTTTGCATTTATTTTTTCTTTATTTATAGGAACCTAAATGGTATAATGAGAGAATATCCAGCTCTAGAAGACACTGATTCAAAACCTATTTAGAGGGGACCCTGCTGTCCAAATATGGGACAATTTGAACATCAAAATAAGTAATGATAGTAGTAAATTACAATCTATTTGGTAAATAGGAATTCATGAAGCCACACTGATATGAATGAATGGGTGGATGAAGGAATGAGTGAATAAAGCAGAAGAGAAAGCTCTTCCTTAAAGTAGAAACCATGCCAAAAAAGATACAGAAAGAATGATTAAATTAGAAAGCTCCCATTTGGCAACCACTAAGTTATAATTAATTGTGGCAGAAAACATCCATGAATGCAAAACTAGTTGGTGAATGAAAAGTGAAGAATTAGATTTTGTATAACCTTAAAGTATCTCCTTATAAAATATTTATTAATAACAAGAGGGAAAGTAACTTTACAGTAAGAGGCCAGAAAAACACCCCAATCTTAATTAAGAGGTAAAAGTTAACACCACCAGCAAGAGGGAAAAAAATCACATGCCTGTCAGTAAGATGCATTGAAAACACAGCATTCATGATATCTTGTCAAAAAATGTATACCAGGGTCCCATCATGAGAAAATATCAAAAAAGTTCAAATCGAGAGACATTCTACAAAATGACAGATGTATAATCTTCAAAAATGTCAAAGTAATTAAAAGATTGAGGATCTGTTTCAGTATAAAGGATGTGGAAACCTAACTGAGTGCAACTTGTGTCCCTAAGATAAAAGTTTGAATGAGTTCTCTGAGCAAATATATATACATATATAGTTCTTTGTACCATTCTCGCAACTTCTTGTTAAATTTAGAACTTGTAAAATTTTAAAATTTTTTCTTTTCTTTTCTTTTCTTTTTTTGTAAATCCAACCACTTTCTTTGTGACCTTTGGCAAGTCATTGGACTACTTTGAGTTTGTTTTGTTTTGTGAGAATAGGAAAATAATTCAGTAGTTTTGTTGAAATGATGAAAATGAGATGGTATGTATAAAAACACTTAGCATTTATTAGATGATTAATAAATACTAGTTTCCTTTTTCTTTTCAACCTGCTTATCTAATACTCTGAACTGGATCTGTGGGTGTCAGGAGGAATAGCATGACATGTTTTATTTCACAAAGTGAACAAGTGTCAGCGTTAGAAACATTCCAGAAATTTCACGCTCAGGGCTTTATCTTGGGTGAACTTTTAATCTGCTTAGGAATTATTTCATAGGGCAGTGTTTTCCAAATCAGGGTCCATAGATGTATTCTTGGAGGTCCAGAGAGCTCTCTGGAGTTGTCTTTGTGTGTTTTCATTTAAACTATAAAAAAATTAATATACTCGTATTAGCATGATCAGATTTAATTGGGTGATTGCAGTGTCCGTATGTGTAAAGTCTCTGAAATGTTCAGAGCCCACATTTACAATTGCCTAAAAACCAAATAGTTCTACTTTGATTATCATGGGTGAATGAGAAAAAGAAGTAGACTCTGTAAGTAATTGTGCATTTGCACCAAGTGAAGGCCACTGCTAACAAATATGGAATATTTGCATGACTACAAAAACGATATGCCTTACCTCTGCCTTTCAAACAAACTGTCTTGCTATAAACAACAAACATAATAAAGTAGTAAGTTATATGTTGCTTAAAGGTGATAAGCGTTATGAAAAGAGAGAAGGCGGAATAGTTAAGGAGAATAAGGAGTACTAGATCAGGATTGGGGAGGGGTGTCAGGCTGCAATATTAAATATATTGGCCAGAGTTGGTCCCATTAGGAAGGCAACATTTGAGCAAAGACTGTTAGCAGGTGAGAGAGATATCTGGGGCAAATATCTGAGAGCAGCAGATACCTAGAGGACAAGCACTGGAGAAAGAGAAAGCTATGTCGCTAAAGCAAGAGTATGGCTGATGTGTTTAAGGAACAGCAAGGAGTCCAGAATGGCTGCAGCAGAGTGAGTGAAGAAGAGAAAGCAGGAGATGATTGTCAGAGAAATACAGTGTAGAAAAATGCTAAGGCATTGAAAGGATTTCAGCTTTTAGTTTAGGTGGAATGAGGTTTTGAGCAGAAGAATAACTGGATATGAATTACATTCCAAAAGGATCACTCCGAGTAGACTATAGGTCGGCAAAGTAAGAGCAAGGAGACCTATTTGGAGGCTATCTTAGTGGTCCAGATGAGAGATAACCATGGCATAGACAAAGCTGGTAATTAGTGAGGATGCTAAGAAGTGGTAATATGCTGATTCAATTCTGAAAGTAGAACCAATCACATTTGTCTAGAAATTGAATAAAGAGAAAGAGAAGATTCAATGATGACTCCAAGGATGTTGGCCTAAATGATTGTAAGATGGATTTTCCACTTTAACTGAGAGAAGGCTGTAGGTAGAGCAGTTATGGAAGGGACACACTTGAGTTTGAGACATCTGTTAGACATTCAAGAGGACTGTGCATCTGGAGCTCAGGAGAGCTGGCCGGAGATGGAACCGTGGGTGTCCTCACTATTTACAGCTATGAGAGTAGTCAATGGAGAGGAATGCAAAGGAATGAGCCCTGGGACTCTTCAATGGTGAGTGCTTATGGAGAGAAGAAGGAGCCACAAAGGAAATTGAGAGGGAAGCTCCAGTGAGGCAGGCAGAAAACCATGAGTGAAGTGTTTTGGAATCCTGATGAAGAGTGGCGTTATAAGTCCAACTCTCCACTGGCATAGTTTAAATGTGTCCCTTCCAGTGGGATTAGGTGCCCTTATAAAGAGGACTGACAGAGGGAGTTCATTCCTTCTTGCACTTACACCTTCTGCCGTGTGAGGACACAGCACTCTTTGCCTCTAGATAATGCAGCCCTCGCCAGATACCAGATGCCAGTGCCTTGATTTTGGCTTCCCAGCCTCCAGAAGTGTAAGAAATAAATTTCTAGGATTTATAAATCACCCAGTCTCTATAAATCATCCAGGTATTTTGTTATGGCAGCACAAATGGGCTAAGACATTCATTAACCTGTAAGAAGGCTATACATCAATGTCACTTGTCATTCAGCCTCACAGCGCCCTCCCACTGTGGGTGAAGGTACTTTCCCACCCCACACTGGGCTTGGGCATGTGACTTGCGTTGGAAGATGGGAATGAAACAGAGGCTTGAAGTGGACTTACCTAGTTTCTTTTATCTCTGGCATTCCTGGCATTTTCCTTGAATACGACGTGTCCTGGATAGCCAATGATTGAGGGAGAATGAAAGATTCATGGGGCACACCTGAACCCAACATAGAGTCTAAACCTATCTATCTGCCCTCATCTAACCAGCAGACCTGTGAGCATAAGAAAGCAATGCTTATTTTTATAAGCCACTGAGTTTGAGCTGATTGCTGTAACAATAATAAGCTTGCTGGCTTATTATTATAAGCCACTGAGCTCCTCATGCAACATCATTTCAGTAATAGCTAACTGTCCCCAGTTACACAAGTCCCCAGAAACACTTATACCACCCTAAGAAAAGGAGAGTCTCCCTACCTTGATCAGAACTGACTTCATTTGATTTAAATAGATGTACCACTTCTTGCACCTGCATGATATGTGGCAAAAATTTGTTCCTGCTGATGTATACGTGTGTGTGTGTGTGTGTTTGTGTGTGTGTGTGTGTGTGTGTGTGTGTGTGTGTGTGTGTGAATATTTCTCAGTCCATGCTCATGGTCATGCTTTAGAACCACTAGATTAGATGACCTCTAAGGTTTCTTCCAAATCTAAAATTTCACGATTCTCTATCATCCAGCTCATGCCATTTGTTCACTGCTTCACCTGTATCTCCTCCATTCTGGCAGTTTCTGCTTCAAGATAAGTGCAGGGCATTGTCTGCCCCCCGCTTTAGTGTCATTATTTCTGAGATCCTTTGCAACCAGAAAATGCAAGAGGCCTCCACCCACCCAGAGGTTTGTATCACAGCCTTAAGATAAGAGGGCAAGGGATGAGTACAGAGATGGAGTGCATGTGGTGTGGGTAACCCCACGGTATGGGGAGGAGCGGTAGGAACAGTTGTTCCTGGAGGATACCAACCTTGATCCTAGTCTTCCAAATCAAATTGCTGCTTGCAACAGATTAAGTCAGCTCCTGGAAATAGGGCAAATAAATTTGCCGTTTGAATAGAAAGTATACAACAAGGAAGAAATGTAACTATGTGGAATATTGGAAAGTCTCATCATCATGGATATCCCACTGACATCTTGGAAATTCCTAGGTAGGGCCTGTCCTTAAATACAGGTGGATATTGGGAGAATAATTGCTGTGTGCTCTCTCTGTCTGTCTCTGTCTCTGTCTCTGTCTCTCTCTCTCTCTCTCTCTCACTGTTTCTCACACACACGTGCATGCACACACACACAGACACACACACAAGCTTCCTATAACTTCTGGGTAGCATACAAAGTTAATAGAATATAAATACCATCTTTTAAGGAACTCCTGAGTCCTTTTAAAAAAAACTTTAGGGAGAGTCTCTCTCTGTCTCCCAGGCTGGAGTGCAGTGATATGATCATAGCTCACTGCAACCTCGAACTCCTTGATTCAAGCGATCCTCCAATCTCAGCCTCTTAAGTAGCTGGTAGTAAAGGTGTGCACAACCATACCTGGCTAATTTTTTTTTAATTTGTAGAGAAACTCATCCCTGAGCACTTTTAGAATTACAATTCATAAGGTGTCAACATAGAAAGCAGACTTGCATTCACATTAGCCATGAAAAAACTCTTTCTATCTAAAGACCTTAAAGTTTACTGGATTAAAAAGAAATTTCTTTATCTATAGAGATTATAGAATTGCTTCTTTTGTGATTTCCTTCTCTGTCTCTCCTAGAAGGCTGATCTACTCCTACTTTACTCTTACTGATCCAAATCATCCTACTCCAAAGAAGCTGAATTGAGGGTTAGACAGACCACAGACTCTTTTATTGTCTCACTACTATAAAAGAGTGATAAAGATCCAATAAGCACTGCTCACTTTTCTAGAACATCTTGAGACCCTGGTCTCTTTCACTGGTAACCTTTAATTCTGGTTCAGGTGGTGAGAATGTATGTGTGTGCGCATGCAAATGCATATGTTAGAAATGAGAATACATTTTAAAGCACAAAATAAACTTTTCAAAAGTATACCCGATGTTAAGTCACTCTGGAAAGCCATATGCTTATTGCAATTTTGAGGCATTCATTTATCAGCAAGGTTTTGAAGGCTGGCTACACTGAGTGGAATATGGTCATTTAACAATGTAATCTTTGTAAGGTTCATCAATCTCATTTAAATAAATATATCAGTTAAATAGATCAATTTCAGTTAAATAAAATTATGGTACATACAGACGATGGAAAGTATTTCCAACTCTGAAGCTCTTAAAAAGAATTATTTAGCCCACCTCCAAGATATGCTGTTAAGTGAAAAAAGACAGACACAACAATGTGTTTCGTGAGCTACTATTTATGTAAGGAGAAAAAGGATATATATGTGTATGCTTATATTATAAAAGCCCAAAACATTTCTGAAAGACTACACAGGAAACTATAACTGTGGTTGCCTGTGGGAGGGTGGCCCCAAGCAAGGCATGAAACCAGAGAAATGTATTTGCGACTGTGTATTTGAATTTGTTGTACATGTATATATTTTGCCTATTCAACAACAAAAAACTCAAAATAATAAAAAAGAAGTCACCTTTAGTCCCATCTTTAGTAGTTATGTGTTAGAGCACTCTACTGACATGAGGCTGGGCTTTGGGATCAGACAGGTGAAGATTTGGACCCAGGATGGGCTCGGTGGCTCATGCCTGTAATCCTAGCACTTTGGGAGGTAAGAGGGGAGGATCGCTTGAGCTCAGGAGTTTGAGACCAGCCTGGGTAACATAGTGGGACATCCATCTCTATTTCTAGTTTTAAAAATGAAATAAAATAAAATAAAAATAAATAAATAAAAGATTTGAATCCACATGTTAACTGGGAGACTTCCTGGAGGTGCCTTACCTTCTCTGACTACCCATTTACTTCTTTGTAAAATGAGGAAAATGATAACCACCTAAAAGGATTGCCTCCAGGATTAAGAAAAATAATGAAAGGAAAGACCCAGTAGGCACTCAGAAAACTTTAGTACTGTTTCCTCCCTGCATGTAGGAAGGGTCCTGGTTTGGTTATGTGATGTCCTTAGTAATTTTTTTTTTTTTTTTTTGGAGACGGAGTTGTACTCTTGTTGCCCAGACTGGAGTGCAATGGCGCCATCTCGGCTCACTGCAACCTCTGCCTCCCAAGTTCAAGCGATTCTCCTGTCTCAGCCTCTTAGACAGTAGCTGGGATTACAGGCGCATGCCACTGTGCCTGGCTAATTTTTTGTATTTTTAGTAAAGATGGTGTTTCTTCATATTGGTCAGCCTGGCCTCGAACTCCTGACCTCAGGTGATTCGCCCACCTTGGCCTCTCAAAGTGCTGGGCGCCCAGCCTGTCCTGAGTAATTTTTAAAGAGTTAATTGATTGTAGCCTGTTTACATTCAAAGTTTATAAGCAAATCTTTGATAAGAAGTGCCTCTTTGTACTACAGGGACAGATCCTGGGAGCCGACCTCGGTGCCTCAAAACCAAGATCCCGGCTGAGGCATTGCCTTGGAAGGAAGGTGGGTGTGAAGAAAAAAAGGAAAGAAAGGAAAAAGCAAATTTTTCTCTTTGTCTCAGTGCATGAAATTTCACCATTAAAGTTCTCTCTTTTATATCTTGGTGGCTAGTAAATCCCTAGCAGCCCTAATATAGATGATATTTAAACCTCATCTGCTAACACTTTGCAGGGAATTAGTTTAAGCAATTAAAATCTTCCCTTTCCTCAAACACCACCACCCATAAAACAGAGAACCATGAAAGGGAAGGCCAACCAGCCTCTAGTCTAGTCCAAACTGTAACCTGATGAGATTTTAGAAGTTACTCCTTCCTCAAGACCCTTTACTGCCATCTGCTGCAAAAATTTAGTATTAACACATAGATTGCCCTATGACTACAAGACAATGGACCCTCTGGGATTGTGCAACAAACACAGAGCCTGCAGAACTGTGAGCAATGCCCCAAAACAAGCTTAACAGTTTTGTCAAGGGCTGGCACTACTGCAGCACAGCCGCGCT
The DNA here is from genome assembly GCF_001698545.2 of Rhinopithecus bieti. NCBI lineage: Eukaryota > Metazoa > Chordata > Mammalia > Primates > Cercopithecidae > Rhinopithecus > Rhinopithecus bieti. The sequence continues at coordinate 1,388,181 of NW_016805189.1, read as the reverse complement.
TGATCTATTGCTGTCCCTTCAGGCATGCGTCCCATGTGAATTCTTTCCTGCCAGGACTTTCCTTGATAACTCTTGCCCATCCATGGTACTAGATGACTATTGTTCCCTTTCTCCAGAACCTCTAGAATGGAATATTTGCAGGGCCCCTTCAGACCATTTCAAAGACCCCTTTAGGTGTCCATGACCTCCCAGGTGAAAAAGTTTTTAAGGAGTGTGAATTCATTTTTCCGTCATTACTTGAGGCAGCACCATAAATTGTGACAGTCAGTGGAGGCCTAATGGAATGCAGCATCGCACGCGAGCCCCATGGATGGGAAACAGACCTGATTAGGTGCCATCAAAACAACACAACTGGCCATTGGAAAGTCTGCTGAGGTCTTAGGTGCTGAGGAGCAGGAGAGAAGAGGAGAAAGAAGTCCTGTGGGGCTCACACAGCCGGCCAGCCCCTCATCTCAAAGACAGAAATGAGGTTTGGCTTCATTCTTTTCTGCCCACTGATTGCTTTATTTCAAATTACCCTAACTACTTAGCATGGCAAATTAAGTTGAAACCCCCAAAAGTTTGCGGAGAATGCCATCTAATCTGATTAAAAGGAATAGTCCCGTCACAAGCTAGGGAGGAAATGGAAATTACTCTGCGTGCACTGCTATTAAATAATTTGCATAGACTTGCATATGGTATACATCAGAAAAGCATATGCTCTTTAGATTTAATGAAATAATTTTCCCTCTCTAAAGACTCTTACAGTCTCTGTCCTTCCCTATCTGTCTTTTCCTCTTCCCAGCTGTCTCTTTTTGGATGTTAAAATTATTTCATGGGAAGGGTACATAGCAATGCACAAATTACATGAAATATGTTAATAATCTTCCTGCTGGCAGGGCTGGGAGGCCCTGAAACTGCATTGCCAAACTTCCCAAATGTCTCCCTTGTCAATCTCACATAATTAAAGGCTCCCTTTACAGCCTTAAAAGGTTCAGTTTGATTCATTTGGGGCTTCCATTGATGGGGGAAGGGTGGTTAAAACCAATCCTTTGGCTCTACTTTCCCAAATAATGTCTTCCTAACTCTATGGAATAGAATCTAAATGAAAATGAAAATGAAAGGAAAAATTGCCATCAAGCCCATGTCATCTACATCAGTGGAGTCTATGACACTGCCATTGTGGTTGCACATGTGCAGTAATCATCCTTGAAAGATTTTTGTGCCTGATCTGCTTTTCAGGATTCCAAACCTTTGATGAATGTTAGCTGCTGTTAAAGCATCGCCCCGATTCTATCAATGGAAACAAGGAAGCCCCGATAGGTGAGTATGATGGGCTAGTGGCTAGTGGCCGGGGAAGGGAAGGGGAGGGGAGATGAAATCTATCTATTTTTGTATTCTCTATGGATATTCACTAGTTTTTTAGTAATATTTTAGCAGATCTCATGTTCAGTTGTAATGTAGCCAACAGAGGAATTCTAGTGAATTCCCCAACAAAATTACATTAGGATCAAATGTGATCGTTATAAACACTATCCAGATGTTGGGGATGGACTGGATATAACTCTTTAAGCCCCAAATTACAGTATAATAAATGCAAGCATGGGGATCTGCCAATACATCTGAACTTCGTGTCGGAAACTAGGTCTGACCTTAATTTAACTCTGTAAGGACCTAAGAATTTCCCCACTTGTATAGTTAGGATGCATTCAAACATCTCCAAGTGCTACATTGTCACGAGTTTTATCACTTACTTGAAGCATGACCATATCAGATTCTGGAGTCAAGCCAATCTTAATGCAAGCATTTTATTAACACATTTAGAAAGGAAACAGAATCACAACTAGAAATAACTATTGAGGTTATGAAACAAACCTGTGAAATGAAATACAATATAATATTAAAATCACATTTATCCTTGGTAAATCTCAGGGAGTTAAGATACTATAATAAGCACACACTAAAATATTGTACTATGTAAACCAGCAATGCAAATTACTACAGGCTACAGAGAAAGATAAAATTTGGCAGGAAAAAATTTCATCTTCTGCCCCTGAAATCTTTTCATAATGCAGGGTGGTTAGAACTTGATAACTTTGTGTGATAGCTCAAGATCAGGACCGAATATATCATAATTAGAATGTCAGTGGTTATAGGGAAGATAAATATTTCAAATATTCTAGTGTCAAATATTTTAAAAGAATAGGCCCTTTGGAAAGCTGGAATCAATAGACTAACCAATTTGTTAAGTAGTAAACTTTGGGATGACTGCTATCTGCATGATATTGTGTTGGGTAATGCTGGAAGAAACAGAAAGTAAAAGGAAAGATTTTAAGGACTTCCAAATATGTATCAGGTCCTTTAAGAAATGTATGTTCTTTATCTGATTTTAATGTAGGACGTATCAAACCACAGAATGGTCTCCTCCCTGGAGAAACTTAAAATATAGTGCCAAAGTTATGAAATATACAACCCCCCAAAATTCAGAAGTTAAATCATCAAACAAAATAATAGATGTCGTGACCAGGCGCGGTGGCTTACGCCTGTAATCCCAGCACTTTGGAAGGTTGAGGTGGGCAGATCACCTTAAGTCAGGAGATTGACATCAGCCTGACCAACAGGGGAAAACCCCATCTCTACTAAAAATACAAAAAAAAAAAAAAAAAAAAAAAAATAGCCGGACTTGGTGCCACATGCCGGTAGTCCCAGCTACTCAGGAGGCTGAGGCAGGAGAATTGCTTGAACCCAGGATCCAGAGGTTGCAGTGAACCAAGATCGCGCCACTGCACTCCAGCTTGGGCGACAGAGCAAGACTCCATCTCAAAATAATAGTAATAATAATAGTAATAATAATAGATGTCACAAGTCAGCATAAGTAAAGTTTTGAGGGTCTCTGCGCATCTCCCACCACCAACTCTCCAAATGAAAAATGCTATTTGTGTCAGTTGAAAAGTATTGAAAACACCTGAAATCTGCTACCAAAAATGTGAATGCTATGTCATGATTATAATTGTTTACCAAGAGCGTTTTTTTAATCATTCTTTTTTTTACAAAAGAAGTAAAATTTATCATTATCACATTCATATAGCCTGTGAATCTCCCTTTGCTCTTTCCTGCTCCCAGCCCCTTATATTTTTGTGACTTGCTATATGACGTTGAGGTAGACCAACAGAAAAAGAGTTCTCAGAATGGGAAATCTGAGTGAGCTGGCACTATGGGCCTCAAAATCATCTCAGAGGAATAATCCAAGTGCCTGTTGACAGACAATCTGATACACAAAATGTGATATATACATACAATGAGATATTCCTTGACCTTAAAAAGGAATGAAGTACTGATGCATGCTACAACATAGATAATAGAGAACCTTGAAAACATGATGCTGAGTGAAAGAAGTCAGACACACAAGGACAAATATTCCATGATTCCCTTTATGTGAAGTATTTAGAGTAGTCAAATTCAGAGACAGCAAGCAGAATAATGGAGACTAGCGGTGGAGGGAGGGGAGAATGGGGGGTTATTGTTTAATGGGTGCAGAGTTTCTGTTTGAAATGATAAAAAATTCTGAAAACAGTAGTGACAGTGGTAATGACTGCACCACGCTGTGAAAGTACTTAATGCCACTGAATTGCACACTTAGAAATCATTAAAAGATAAATTTTATGTTTGTATATTTTACCACAATAAAATATCTACTGTTTTCTCTCAGGAAAAAGCAGTAGAAGCCAAGATGCCCTGGCAGTGACAGCCATGAAGTGTGCGAGGAAAAGAGATTACACAGAGCATGGGTGGCGCAGGTTTACCTAAGGCAGTTTCCTCCCAGGGCCAGTCAGTATGTGTCAAACCAAAGGGATTGAAGATAACTGAGAATTTAGAAGTGTCTGACTCATCTAAAGGCAATAATCTAATCAAAAAATCAAAGCAGAACACTGTACAAAGTCTCTCCAGGGCAACGGTACCAATTTGTCACTCCTGATATTAGACATCAATATAACGTTAGACCTACAGCAGATATTTATTATGGGCTTTCTATTTCTAAGCCTGTCTTACCAGAAGATGGAGGTAGAATGTGGGGAGAGAAGGAGGGAGATAAAAAGAAACCAATAGCACAACCACCACCATTATTTACAGTAAGATTACTGTGTGTAAGGCCCTGGAAGTGTTCTATGCGCGTTTTCTTGTTTTTTGTTTGTTTGCTTGTTTTTGTTGTTTTGTTGTTGTTGTTTTGAGACGGAGTCTCGCACTGTTGCCCAGGCTGGAGTGCAGTGGCATGATCTCAGCTTACTGCAACCTCCACCTCCTGGGTTCACGCCCTTCTTCTGCCTCAGCCTCCCAAGTAGCTGGGACTACAGGCGTCCACCACCATGCCCAGATAATTTTTTTTGTATTTTTAGTAGAGACAGGGTTTCACCGTGTTAGCCAGGATGGTCTCGATCTCCTGACCTCGTGATCCACCCGCCTCGGCCTCCCAAAGTGTTGGGATTACAGGTGTGAGCCACTGTGCCCGGCCACATTTTCTTATTTATTCCTTACAACCACTACCCATTCATTATCCTATGTTACAGATGCAGAAACAGAGGCAAAGTGCACAAGTCTCTCACAGCTGGTAAGTGAAGACGCCAGCCCACTGTCTAGCTAGAGATCACTCTAGACTTGAGTCTAGAGTCCCTGTCCTCAAGGCATAAAAGAAGGGTGGACCAGTGATCCTCAAACAAGACACTTTTTTCAAACATACAGGGTTAAAGAAACATGATATTTAAAGCTGTGAGAGTAAACAAAGTTGGCAAAGTTAAGCGTGTAACAAAAGGAGATGATGAAGCCAGAAGCTCGTCTCACATCCATATGGAAGTGGAAAATGAAGGAAGAGAGCACAATGGAGACAGAAGAGTCATTAGGGATGGAGGAGAACACCGAGAGTGCTGATGACACCAAGTCAGAGGAAAAGAGGGTTTCAAGAATTTCAGTAATATCAAATGCTACAGAGAAAAAAGAATGGAGGTGAGGCTCCTACTACTAGGTTAGAATGCAATAAGAAACAACTCCATAATTTAGGCTTTAAATAAACAAGCTCTAACTCTTGCTCGAGATACATTTCCATCACTGGTTGACTGGGGGGTTCCTCTGCACCCTGATGCTCCTTCTCCTGGACCCAGGCTCATGGAGCAATGACCATCTGCAGCATTGTCCTTCCTTATGGGAGAGAGGACAAAAGAGCAGCTAAAGAAGGCTCAGCACCCATAAGCTTCGACATCTTAAGTGCACACGCCACTACCACTCATAGTGCATGAAGCCAAAGTCTGTCATTTAGCCACACTCAAATGAAGGGGTCGGGGAAGTGGAATTCTACCATGGGCCTAAAAGGAATCAGAAATAACCTGTAATCCCAGCACTTTCAGAGACCAAGAGAGGCAGATCTCTTGAGCCAAGAGTTCGAGACGAGTCTGGGCAATAAAGCATGACAGCATCTCTACAAAAAACAAATAAATTAGCTGGGCACAGTGGCATGTGCCTGTGGTCCCAACTACTCAGGAGACTGAGGTGGGAGGAGTGCTTGAGCTCAGGAGGTTGAGGCTTCAGTGAGCCATGATCACACCACTGCACTCCAGCCTGGGAGACAGAATGAGACCCTGACTCAAAAAAGAAAGAAATATTTGTTGGACAACACTAATAACTATCATATAACCCCCAAGAGGAGTCTCAATAACAACATCCCCCCATAACCTTTCTAAAGTGCTCCACAGATTAAACACATTTCTTACCTATATTGTCTCACCGGAGCCTCACAAATGCAGATCTGTCTGATTATTTCCATTGTAAACCTGAGGATACAAGCTCAAAGAAATTAAGTTACTTGCCCAAGGTCACACAGTAGTAAGTGGTAGGGCTGGGATTTGAACCCTCATTTCCTGACACTTTGTCCAGTCCGGGGCTGTTTGCTTGATGCCTCTAGGCAGACAGTTGGGGACAGATGCCAGGTTGCAGTGGTTGTGAAATCAACTGGAAGTGAAGAAATGGAAGAGAATATGCTAAGAAGCTTCGATTTGGTCTTGCAGCCATGGGAAGTTTCCTAGCAGGAGAATGACCTACTGAAAGGGAAGTTTCAAAAGGCTTATTTTTTACAACACTTCAAGGGTGCCCCAGACAAGCACTCACACACACCTGGAAGGATTACTAATTGTTTCAGCCTTTCAGGACAGCAGTTTGGCAACATAGATAAGGAGTCTTTTAAAGGAAAGTTCATACTCTTTTAGAACCCTTCCTCAAGAATATAATCAGATAAGGATTAGACTTACATGTAAGGTCATTAATATTACAGAGAAGTATTTTAATAGCAAAAAAACAAGTTTTTTCAGAAAAAAATTAAATGTCCAAAAGTAGACAAATAAAATAATGTATAGTTTATCACAAGACAGAATGAGGGAACTTTTCAAACAACATTCTTAAAAAATTTCCAGTGGCATGGGAAAAAAATCTCCATGATATAAAGTTAAGAAAGCAGAATATAAAATTATACAATGTTAAGACAATTAGGAAAATATACACACAGCTTCACATTCTCTGGGTGGTTGGATTATGAATGATTTATTTATACTTTCTTGGGTTTTAAAATTTTCTACAACATACATGTGTTACTTTTATGAGAAAAAAATAATAAAAGTTATGGAAAGAAAAAGAAGTTGACAACCACACAAGATGAATTAGAAGGGAAAGAGTAGAGGCAAAACAAAAAAAAAATCTGGCCTTTGATGGAGGGCATAGGGGAGAGGGGAAGTTTGTTATTGTTGTTTTGTTTTGTTTCAATTAAAAGATGTTATACTACTTGTGGAAAAAAGAGGCACAGTCACCAATGGGAAAAGATTGGTTATTAACTACAGCAGAAATAGACCTACAGAAAAGATCACTAGTCACACACCATAGCTTTATTTAGCAGCCCCTCTTTTTATAGAAAAGAATACAATGAATTTTGACATTAGTCCAAATGTTATTTGTGTGGTTAGTTGTCACCTATTTATGGTTCTGAAAAAGATTGGTCTGTGAATACAAAGACCCCTGGGCTCCTGGTCTCTGCCATGAACTACTAACCTCTTGGGGAAATTGGCCTCAGTTTCCTCATCTGTTAAGAAGCACAAGTTAAAATAGATGATCTCTAAAATGTTTTCCAGCCTTAAATGCTATGACTATTTTAGTCCATATTAATTTCATATTAATGAAACCAACCTGTTAAGTGTATTTGTGTAAAATATTTTCAGCTAGACCACCCACCAAATCAAACTATTGGAATGCCTTCACACGTGCCAGTATTCTAGGTGCCATATTAAATTAAAATAGAGTTCTTTCTCCGGCATTTAACATTTTCAAAAATTGTTTGTAGACTTAAAGGAAAAGTGAGTTATGAGATTTGTGAAAAAAAGCTCTACAATGGGACTTTTTTTTTTTTTTTGTCCAAAGACTAAAAGAAGCCCAGTTGAGGTGGCAGATGGGGAACACACCTAAACACACAGACAACCTTTTGGTACCACCTGCCTTGCTTTCATACAGAGTGAGTAAGCTTGACTTTTTTTTTTTTTTTTTTTTGAGACGGAGTCTTGCCTTTTGTCGCCCAGGCTAGAGTGCAGTGGGCACACATCTGCTCACCTGCAAGCTCCGCCTCCTTGGGTTCACGCCTTATTCTCACTGCCTCAGCCTCCGAGTAGCTTGGGGACTACAGGCGCGCAAACCACCAACGCCCGGCTAATTTTTTGTGTTTTTAGTAGAGACGGGGTTTCACCGGGTTAGCCAGGATGGTCTCGATCGTCCTGACACTCGTGATCCACCTGCCTCTGCTCCCAAGTGCTGAGATTACAGCCGCGCATGAGCCACCCGCGCCCGGCGACTTTTTTTTTTTTTTTTTTTTAATACAACTGCCTTCCAATAAGAATATTTGGAGGGATCCTCAATTATAAAATGCAACAGGGTGCAAACATAAAACCAGATCCAACTCACCTGAATTTTCAAATAAAGAACAAAAGCCTTCATTTAATAAACAGAAAATATTTTATTTTTTTACTTTTTATTTTTCTTTTCAGTAGTGGTACTTCTTGCTATAGAAAATATTTTAAAGCAGGAGTCTACAAACTTTTTCTTAAAAGAACAAACTTTAATTTAGGCTTTGCTGATTATAGAAGAATCTCTGTCCCAACTATTCAGTTCTGCCTTCATAGCACAAATTATTCATAGACAATTCATGAACAAGTGGACATGGTTTTGTGCCAATAACAGTTTTTTACAAAAACAAAGGGCCAGCTCATTTGTGTACTATCTTAGTCTATTTTCTGTTGCTATAACAGAATACCTGAGACTGGATGATTTATAAAGGAAAGGGGTTTACTTAGCTCACAGTTCTGGAGGCTGGAAAGTCCAAGATCAGGTTAATGCATCTGGTGAGGGACACGTGCTGCTCCATAGCATGGCAGAAAAGAGGATGGGCAAGCAAGCCTATGTACAAAGAGGCGGGCTAGCTTTATAACAACCTGCTTTTGCAGTAACTAATCCAGTCTCAGGAGGAGAACTCACTCACTCGAGAATTAACTCAGCCCCTCGAGAACAGCATTAATCCCACTAATGACCTAATCATCTTTTCAATGCCCTACATCCCAACACTTGCACACTGGGGACAAAATTTCCAACACATGAATTCTAAGGGACTCACTCAAAACATAGCACCCACTCCTGTTGTAAAGCATTTTTTCTATTCACATTGCATCCAGTTATTAGGAGATAAGGGTGAAAAGGAAGAGGAAGAAAAACATAATGAGTGGCAAGACTGAGGTGGATGGGAGGAATGAGTGGAAGGGAGATAGAGAGAAAATGCAAGAAGGGTAGTGACTTGAGCCCAAGGAGGAATTTAAAGTTAATACTCACACGGAAGAGGCCAATGCAGAAAGAAAAAAAAAAAAAAAAAGAGGGAAATGAAGAGGAAGAAAGAGAAAAAGTGATAAAGAGAAACAGCACACAAGCATGAAACCTGTTTTTATTATAGTAATTGGGTCACAAAGAAAATGCTAGGGGTCATTTATAAACAAAAAGCACTTATAACTAAATTTGGTGGGTTTTTTTTATATTTGATTTGCAGCCTTAAACCTTTTATTTTGCAGTGGCTTCTGTCTGTAATTCCAGTGCTTTGGGAGGCCATAGCAGGAGGATCACTTGAGCCCACGCACCTTGGGCAACATGGCAAGAATCCGTCTCTACAAAGAAATGAAAAGAATTAGCCAGGTATGATGTCATGCCCTGTGGTCCCAGCTACTCAGGAGGCTGAGGCGAGAGGATCACTTGAGCCTGGGAGGTCAAGACTGTAGAGGGCTGTGATTGTGCCACTGTACTCCAGTCTGGGTGATGGAGTGAGCCCCTGTCTCAAAAAAATCAACCAATCTTTATTTTTTAAAAAAGTTTCAAAAACCCATAAGAAAAACAGACTAAAGAAGAAAGGCTAAAAGTAAAGGGATCCAAAGAAAAGAATTTATGACAATTTCTGAAAGGAGAGCACCAAATGGGAGCAGGGGCAGGACACAGTGACAGGTAGGAGAAAAGGAAAAGCAAAGGGTCTATTTTTCCTGTCCTCTCAGTCTCTACTTCCTGGAATTCCAAGTGCCAAGTCTGATCTTCAACCTCTAGAAATTTCCTGTTCAAAATGGCCAGTTGACACATGTCCAGCAATGGCTTGGCAGCCATCCCTCCTCAGCCCTTCGCTCATCCCAAGCCCAAGTGGTCTCAGCCTACCAGCCACTTGCCTTTCCAGAAATGGCTGAATGTCAAATCCCTCCCTGGCACTGTGAGTGTGTACACTGACAAGGGTGGAAAATTAAGCATAGATCCATTTCCTCATCCATTGGTCACACCTTAGCATTTCAAGTAAGAATTACATGGAAAGGACCTCCAGACCTAGGGGTCCTGTAGCACTTTGGTTCTAATGACTAAAGCAGACTCTACAGTTCTGACCTTGCAAGCATCATAACCTGAGGTGTGGGTATGAGAAAGAATAAAGGCCTCGGAGCCATTGGGCAGAATTACATTTAAGCCATCTCAATTAAATGGGCATTAATCTCTCTCCCTGCCCCTTTCATTTCTTTCTCTTGTGCTCCATTTGTCCTCCAGAGACAACTCAAATGACCTCTTTTCAATCCATACCTGGCTTTAAATAACACTCACATTCAGGAAGTTCTTCTTTACATTTAACCCAAATCCTTTCTGCTAAGTTAAAACCCGTTTCCTCAGTGGAGATTTGGAACAGCTGGTTCCCATTCTCTGTATGGCAACTCTTCTTAAAGATTCATAGGCTTATAAAGGATGTTCATACCAACCCCACCTAAGGCATACAGCTCCCTTAAGCATTTTCCAGTAATACTTTCCTATGCTTTTATCAATAATCAATTGCCTAGTCTGTGGAGATCTGACTCATTGAGCAAATTTCTACAGCTCAAGGAAGACAACATCCAGCAACTCAAGGGGCAAAGTGGCGTAAAGGCAATCACTTTTTACTTGAATTATTAAATACCTGCTTTTGTGAAGACACTGCTAACTTGAAGTTTGGGACAGAACGAAGACTGAAACTGAAGCAGAGTGTGTATGTCTGAGGAAGGAAGCATGTGGGAATGACCAATCCTTGGCCAACTGCCTACAGCTCTGCTCAAGAACATCTCTTTGTGTGAGCAAGGAGAGGCATCTTCGAATTTTAACAAATAGCACCCAATGTTGGTCTCTCTAAGTTTGTAACTGTCTTCTCCCGATCACATATCTCAAACCGTTTCTTCTCTAAAGCATTAAAAAAATATGTCCGGAATAATACAAAAGATCTTCAGCTGACTTTTAGGAGCAAACAACATATGCTCTTGAACATCTGTGCTTTTCCCATGCAATTTTTTTCCCATTATTGTCAAGAGAAAACTAGTTTAGTGGAATGTTTCTCCACAGAGGCATAAGTCTGTAATACTCCCTGTTGATTACATATAAAAGACACAAAATACTAGTTTATTAAAAGCAGCTTCAACCATTGCTGTACAAAGCAGTTCTCTGATGGAACAGATTTATGAAGTAACAGCTGAAAGGTATGCAGATCACAAGATACATGACAAATGTACTTTATTACATGGATCAGAAATACCATATGTACTAGCAGTTACTGTACAATGATACACAACACCCAACTAAGACTATTTAAAGGTTTTGCTGATATTGAAAACTATAAAGACACAATGTGAGAGTAAGAAAGTGTTTCATAAGATAGCATAATGCCAAGACAATTCATCGTTTTAGGATATTAAATACATTCTGCATATTAAAAACTCAATGTATTATAAAGCTATGCCATTCTTTAAATGAAAATTTGAAGGACTTTACTCCATTCATTTTTTTTTTTTTTTTTACAGGACTATTGCAGTACCATTCATTGTTTAAAGCAGATGTTTATAACATTTTTCCATACTTTAAAGTGGAACTTAATGGAATGAATACCAGACCTAACATTAACAAAATTAAAAAGATTTCATATTTTATTTCCACCAAAAAAGACACTTAAGTCTACAGTTAATGTAGTGCCAAAAAACTATGTAGAGCAAAACAAGCATGGTACATTTCAAAGATGACAATTTATTACAAGGCATTTTTTTTTTTTTTTTGGCTGAAAAGAACTTTAACAGCTTTCAACCCAAATTCCAAGAACAGTTGGCCCTCTGTATCTATGAATTCCGCATTTGTGGCTTCGTCCTGAGATAAAAAATATTCTAAAGAAAACTACAGTTGCATCTATACTGAACATGTACAGATTTTTTATCATTATTCCCTAAATAATACAGTATAACAATTATTTACATAGCATCTTCATTGTATTACTATAAGTAATCTAGAGATGATTTAAAGTACAGTCATGCATTGCATGATGACATTTCAGTCAATATAGACAGTGGCCCCATTAAGATTACAGTGGAGCTGAAAAATTCCTATGGCCCAGTGACACTGTAGCCATCTTAACATCTCAGTGCAACGCATTACTCAGATGTTTGTGGTGATGCTGGTGTAAACAAACCTACTGTGCTGTCAGTCATATAAAGGTATAGCACATACAATTATGTATAGTTCATAATACTTGATAATGACTATGGTTTATGGCTTTACTATACTTTTTATTTTAGAGTGTACTCCTTCTACTTAAAGAAAAAGTTGACTGTAAACAGCCTCAGGCAGGTCCTTCAGGAGGTATTGCACAAGAAGGTGTTGATCTCATAGGAGATGGCAGCTCCATGCCTGTTATTGCCTCTGAAGACTTTGCAGTGGGACAAGCTGTGGAGGTGGGAGACAGTGTAGATGGAGGCTAATGTGTTTGTGTCTTAGTTTTTAACAAAAAAGCTTAAAAAGTAAGAAAGGAAGTTTAAAAAATTAAAATTGTGGAAATAGAAAAAAGCTTATAAAAATATAAAATATTTGTGTGCAGCTGTACAATGTATTTATGTTTTAAGCTAAGTGTTATGACAAAAGGGTTATACAGTTTAAAAAATTAAAACGTTTATAAAGTAAAAAAGTTACAGGAAGCTAATTTATTATTGAAGAAAGTTTTTTGTAAGTTTAGTGTAGCCTAAGCGTACATTGTGTATAAAGTCTATAGCAGGCCAAGTGCAGTGGTTCACACCTGTAATCCCAGCACTTTGGGAGGCTGAGGCAGGTGGATCACCTGAGGTCAGGAGTTCGAGTCTAGCCTGACCAACATGGAGAAACCTCATCTCTACTAAAAATACAAAATTAGCTGGGCGTGGTGGTACATGCCTGTAATCCCAGCTACTGGGGAGGTTGAGGCAGGAGAATCACTTGAATCCAGGAGGTGGAGGTTGAGGTGAGCTGAGATCGCACCATTGTACTCCAGCCTAGGCAACAAGAGCGAAACTCCGTCTCAAAAAAAAAAAAAAGAAAAGTCTATAGCAGTATACAGTCATGTCTGAGGCCTTCACATTCACTCATGGCTCACTCACTGACTCACCCCAAGCACCAGTCCTGCAAGCACTATTCATAAGTGCCCTATACAGGTGTATCATTTTTTATCTTTTACACTGTACTTTACTGTACCTTTTCTATGTTTAGATATACAAATAGTTCCCATTGTGATACAACTGCCAACAGTACTCAGTATAGTAACTGACAGATTTGTAGCCTAGGAGCAATAGGCAATATCACATAGCCTAAGTGTAGTAGGCTATACCATCTAGATTTGTGTAAGTACAGTCTATGATGTTCACACAATGATTAATGATATTACCTAATGACACACTTCTCAGAACACATCCCAGTCATTAAGTGACATATGACTGTATATGGGAAGATGGGCATGGGTTATATGCAAATATTTCACCAGTTTATGTAAGCGATTCAAGCATCTGTGGATTTTGGTATCTGCGAAGGTCCTGGCCCAAATCCCCAATAGATTCTGAGGGATAACTGAACGATGTTTGAATCCGTTTTGCTACATTCCAACCAAATGCCTGTCCACCTTAGACTAACACCCCAAGGCTCCCAAGGTGCCCATTTCAGCTCCCAAAATCTTGGTTAGAAGGTGCTTCCTTAAATCAAATAAAAGTCTGTCTCTCTGTAGCTTTCCATCATAGGTATTCATTCTATACTCTGGGACAAGCGGCCTTGCTCACTACTTAACAGTTGCATGACTTTCGGTAAATTTGTTAACCTTTCAAACTGTTTTCTCATCTGAAAATAGGGATAATTAGAGTATTGATCCCACAGTGTTTTAAGGATTAAATAATATACGTAAAGCATTTAAGAGAGTACGCATTCTCTAAATGTTGGCTGTTATTTTTACTGCTTGCCTACCAAATTAACCTTATTTGGCAACACATTATATTTTTTCCCCTGCTCTAAAATAACTGCAAAAGAACCTTGGCATTCAACTGTGGAAAATTTAGGGTTCCTTTTGTAAGCAGACCCAAGAGTGGCCCTGGGCCTCCTGGCTACCTGACAGTCCTCTGGGGACAGCAGAGTGACCTTTGACCTGATGTAAGTACTTAACAGTCCCACCTCACCCCTAAACATTTCCCTGTAAAATTGGTATGTGTCTACTGCAACGGTGTTTTTATTAATATATGCAGGCAAATAGAGGGAAAAAGATATATTTTGTGTCTAGCACAAACTTGAATCACTCTGCCAGACGGCATCAGAAGTTAGTCACTTAACTAGTAAGGTTAGCCAACAGCTTAGCATCTGCATTTCTACTGTAGTATTTATAAATTTGGCAATACCTTAGATTCCTCCCAATTTTATGTTGTGGTCAGCACTTCCCTGAACTACACATTGCTGCCCCTCACCATCACCACCAGTTCATTTCAGATAGTTGATTCAAGTCATTTATAGCTATTTTTCTTCTCCAGCTCTTAAGCCATATCCCAGAAACATGGATCCAAATTTTGAAAATATCCAAATTTCCTAATAAGCAAATATATACTGCAGAATCCTTATTTGATGTAGCATGTGAATTACATAGTGGGAAGAGATATCTACACTAATGTGACAGTAGAAAACAGGATGTGGTCAAACCCACTACTTGATTCTACCTGAGGTTCAACTGCAGTTTGCGTTTCTTCTCTGATTAGTACCTTGGGCAATTAATGATCATGGCCTACACCTTCCCCTTTTGGACTGGTCAGCCCATTCCTAATGAAGCATCACCTGGGGATATCCAGGCTGCTCTAGGTCTAGAGACTTGAGGAGGTTCTGTACATCATTATTCTACTTAAACGTGCTTTTTATCTGATCCTGAGCCCGCATGAACCCAGTCTATCATAGGTTGACCCAAAAATAGGTATTCTATCCTAAAATCACCTTTCTCTCTTAGCAAGAGTTTGCACATCCTTGAGAGGCAGAATGGCATTGTAAGAGTATAGGCTCTAGAGCCACACTGCCTAAATTTGAATCCCAGATTTCAGTTTCAGTTGTATGGCCTGTGTGCCTCAGTCTCCCCATGTGTAAACAGAGATTACATTAGTACCAAACTCAGATAACATTAGTACCAAACTCATGAGATTGCTTGGCAGATTAAATGAGTTAATACTTGAAGCAGGTTTGATCATCTTTAATATTTTGATTTCAGACTTAATTTCTTAAAACACAGAAAGTGTTACATTCAATTCCTAATGTGATTTAGCTCACTCAATCTAATTCCAAAATGATTTGGTCCTTACCTTGAGCTCCATCTTGTGGCTTTACAGCAGTTCTCTAGAAAATGTCAGTCAAAAGATGACAAATTTCAAAAAGATAAGCTAATTATTTAAAAGATAAAAGGACTATGCTATACTTCTCGATTTGTAATCTTTAAAAATAAAGTGACAAAGATGTGACCATACCCCTGCACTAATTTTGAAATGCTAGTCTAAATTTCCTGCCAACATTTGGAGGTGGGGAGAATCTTCCTGGCAATCTTCAGGAACTCAGTGCCTTAGAGGCTACTCACAACACTGTGTCAGTAAACTTCTCTTCAGCAGTCACCTTTCCAGAGGCCATATGACACTTGAGAACATGATTCCCGCGTATGTTTTTTGGTAACGGTACTTTGATTTTTCATTTTGTTAACTTTTAAGTCTAATCCTGAATGGACAAACTTCATGACTGGACACACTGAAGTGAAAACCCTAACATCAGAGAGGCTCTGGATGAAAGCTCAAAGCTACTATCAGTAGAATCAAATTAGACGTTATCAGTCACAGAAAACATGAACATAACCCTAGCACTGGTCTCTATCTCAATGCTGCCAAAATGTAAATAAGTGCCAAGTGTGTAATATCACTCATGTAGACTTTATTTTTGAGATGGAGTTTTGCTTTCTTGTCCAGGCTGGAGAGCAATGGTGTGGTCTTGACTCACTACAACCTCCGCCTCCCAGATTCAAGCGATTCTCCTGTCTCAGCCTCCCAAGTAGCTGGGATTATAGGCACCTGCCACCATGCCCAGCTAACTTTGTATTTTTAGTAGAGACAGGGTTTCACCTCTGGTCTCAAACTCCTGACCTCAGGTGATCCACCTGCCTCGGCCTCCCAAAGTGCTGGAATTTGGTGTCGGCCCCCTTTTTTAAAAGTCATAAAAAATGTCTACATTAGGCTGGGTGTGGTGGCTCACGCGTGTAATCCCAGCACTTTGGGAGGCTGGGGCAGGTGGATTACTTGAGTCCAAGAGTTTGAGACCAGCCTGGGCAACATGGCGAAACCCTGTGTCTACAAAAATACAAAAATTAGCTGGGCGTGGTGGCACCCACCTGTAGTCCCAGCTACTGGTGAGGCTGAGGTGGGAAAATCACTTCAGCCTGGGAGGTGGAGATTGCAGCGGAGCCACGCCTGTGCCAATCACTCCAGCCTGGGTGACAGAGTGAGACCCCAACTCAAAAAAAAAAAACGTAAATAATTCAGCTAGTATATTTATAGGCTGGTATTGTCAGTGGCTTAACTGGATGTTTGCAATTTTTTTATTTTATGAATAAAAATGTACATATCCACTTTTCCCTCACAAATGCTATTGTGATTCATACCTATACCAAAAGGCAACAAAAGTCATGAATGACATCTGTCTGTCTTTTTTTTTTTTTTTTTTTTTT
>NW_016805189.1:1357251-1370796 GCF_001698545.2 Rhinopithecus bieti | reverse complement strand
GACGGAGTCTGGCTCTGTCGCCCAGGCTGGAGTGCAGTGGCTGGATCTTGGCTCACTGCAAGCTTCGCCTCCCGGGTTCACGCCATTCTCCTGCCTCAGTCTCCCGAGTAGCTGGGACTACAGGCGCCCGCCACCTCGCCCGGCTAGTTTTTTGTATTTTTTAGTAGAGATGGGGTTTCACCGTGTTAATCAGGATGGTCTCGATCTCCTGACCTCGTGATCCGCCCATCTCGGCCTCCCAAAGTGCTGGGATTACAGGCTTAAGCCACTACGCCCGGCCGACATCTGTCTTTCAATTCATATCTTAGCTGTTAAGAAATTTTAAGCATTTAAAGTTATCTACCAACTTTTCAATAAACTATTGAGAAAAATGAGAAGAGCCTACTATATTTAAATAATTCCAAGAGTTTACTGGCATCAAATTTTATAAGTTTAAATTTTCTGAAACATTTGGGTCATGTCCTCTTTATCTCTGTATTGTGCCCAATTTAGCAGTGTGCCTGACACAAAGTTTGTGACCTCATGACCAAGTGGCCTTATTCTAACATATTGCACATTTTACTTGAGTTCTCCTGGGAAGTTAACATCCTCTTCTAAACAGATACACAGCTCTCAGCCCTATGAGAGCAGAAATCTTACCTTATTCAATCTGTTCCAAGCATCTGGAAAGTCCCTAGTACATAATAGGCACTCAGTATTTGGTTGTTCCAGTTAACATATGAGATGGTTAATCTGATTATAGTGAAATTCAGAGGGAATGCTAAGTTTAGATTGCTTAACTAAAAGTAAATTTAAATAAAAGTGAATTTAGCAAACTGTAGTAAGACAGATTTAACTAAAAATCATTTCTCAGAAAACTAGTTTCAAAGATAAGAAGTTAAACAGGTTTCTTTACCGCTGGAACCCTGTAGGACTATTCTAATCCTAAATTAAAATCTTTTGTAAATCATCAAGTATGTAGCATTTCCCAAATTGATGTGAACACAATTTATTTATTTTTTAACCAAGCATCCAGAGAAACTGATTCTGAAGAACACACTCTGGGAAATGCTGCATGATACTATATTAGGTTACACATGAACACTAAAGAACATTAAATCAGTTTCCATTAAAAACCTGAAATGTTCTAATTTCCTAAAAAGAACTTGTTATATGTCTAATATGTCTACCTAAAATTAAGACAAAGAAAACATTTATTGAAGAATCTGGTCTTCTCTAGGAGGACTAAAAAAACCTTAAGCATATATTTGGGAAAGGAAAAAAAACAATCAAAGCTTGAAGATCTACACACAAAATATCTTGTATTCTTGTGGAGATCAAAGGCTCCACACAGAGTACTTTTATAAGATCCATTAATGTCAATGTATTTTTTTTTTTTTTTTTTTGAGACAGACGTCCTGCTCCGTTGCCCAGGGTGGAGTGCAGTGGGCAATCTCCAGGGCTCACTGCCCAACCTCCACCTCCTTGGGTTCAAGCATTCTCCTGGCCTCAGGCCTCGCTGAGTAGGGCTGGGGACTACCAGCTACAGGTGCGTGCCACCATGCTCAACTGATTTTGTATTTTTAGTAGAAATGGGGTTTCACCATATTAGCCAGGCTGGTCTTGAACTGACCTGGTGATCTGCCTGCCTCGGCCTCCCAAAGTGCTGGGATTACAGGTGTGAGCCACCATGCCCAGGCCTAATGTTGTATTTTTAAATGATATGATTATACAACAGCTTTCTTTAAATCTAAGTTCACAAAAATTTGTCAGTACATCATCTGTTTTATCTCTACTGACTATAATTACCACTTGTAAAAACGTCTAACCACATTAATACCTGACAGAACTTTGAAGCCTGATTATAACTGGATATTGGGTAGCATCCAATTAAAGTATCAGTAGAGCTTGGATGTATCAAAGAAAATATTTTATTTAAGTTCCCAAAACAAACTTGAGGAGTTATGCTGGGTTTGAACAGAAGAAAAAAGGCCAAGTTAAAATAGGAAAACAAATAGTTTTCATTTGGTGGCAGCTGAAATCAAAGTATACATGTGTATACATTCTAATCCATCATCTATCCCGTGTGGCATTTTCCAAGGTTTTAAGAGTCTACCAGGCCAAACCCTTTGCCACTTTCACTGCTTTTGCTTTGCTTTTCCCCTTTCCTTTCTCTCGCTTTGCCTTCAGCCTTTTTCTTTGCCTTTGGTTCATCCATATTGGGTACTGTCCATGCTGGTCTAGAAGAGTCTTTTTGTTTCTCTTAATATCAGTCTCCATTTTCATGTCATCTGCATAAAAGATGGAAAACTGTTAACACCATGTATGAAAAAAACCACCCTGTGTATTAGCATACATATTAATGCACTGAGCATATTAATGCACTGAGAATATCAGAACATTAGAACTGAAGGTAGACCGAAAATAGAGAAGAAAAAACTTTCTAAAGAATGCTGGCATGATCTCTTCCTTCGAATAGTAATGTTAAATAGGAAACATTTAGGATGCATGCTTCTGAGTTAGTACATTAGTAGATATATGGTTCTGAGCACATGTGAGTTACAAGAACATTTCTCATATTAAGTGATTCCTTGAGTTAAGCCAGTAAGCCCACCTACACTTCTAAGGGATAGACCTTAGATGTAATGAACTGATTAGGAATGTCTGGCCATTTCTTATGAACTTGAACTAAATTATAATGAACTGAGAACGAACTTCTAATGAACTCGATGGAGTAGTCAGCAGCAGGGTTGTAATGGCAGAGACAGGCACTCAACAGAGAAGAAAGACCTGGACACATCCTGGGGCTGGCATACTTTTCCTAGCTAGGTAACACTCAGAGATCCAGCTCTACTGATAGGAGACTTGGCAGGAAGCTCAGTGCAAGCATGCTGTGATACACCTAGAACCTTCTCCACTGTGAAGGACACGTCCAGAGTCCTTCACTGGGACCTCTTTACCAGGATACACAAGGTCTTCTATTATCTTGACTACCTGGCATTGTATTAGATATTCATCAGTTTCCACAGTATCTAGAATAGTGTCTGGTATATAAGAGCCAATCAATAACTAGGTGTTGAATGATTATTTTAGGTGCTGTTCTACTTTATGAGGATATAGTGGTCCATATGAGCTCCTAGCTCTCACAGAGTTTACGATGTTCTGTTGAGGGGAGAATAACTAAGCAAACAGAAAGAAAACCTCAGCCAGGTATAGTATCTATAGGCTTCTGTAGTCTCAGCTATTCAGGAGACTGGGGTGGGAGGATCATTTGAGGCCAGGAGTTTAAGGCTGTTGTGGGCTTGGTCACACCTGTGAACAGCCACTATACTCCAACCTGGGCAACAAAATGAGATCCTGTCTCCAAAAAAAAAAAAAGAACCGGTAGGCACTGGTACGAACATGTTATGATAATGAGGTTTTTAGGCATGACAGTGATATAATCTGATTTACCTTCTGAAAAGATCACACTGGTGGATATGTAGAAGATAAATGAGAAGGGAACAAGAGCGGAAGTGAGAAGTAAAAAGGCTCCAATAACAGTACAGGCAAGAGATGACAGCCATCTGAATCACGGTGAAAGCAGGAGAAAAATGTATACAGATTTCTAACTTATTTTTAGGACAATCAGTAAGACTTGCTAATGGTTTAGATACGGGGAATAAAGGAAAGAGGAATCAAGGATGACTACTAGGTTTATGGCTTAAGAAATCAGGCAGGCAGTTTAAAGAGTAGAAATAAGGAAAAACATGAACTTGAGGGTAGAGATGAGAACCAAATTGATAACACACAGATTACTAAATGTGGAGACTCCCTCAGTCTCAGTCCCACCAACCTTTAGCTCCTAAAATATCTAAGAATAGGGGCATCTAGACATTCCCCAGGCAGGACATAAAAGAATTTCCCTCTGGGGATGATGATAAAAAAAAAAAAAAAAAAAAGACTTAACAGATTCTGATATAAGAGATCTCTGAATAAAACCTCCTGGAGCCATTCCAATTCTTCTATACATCTAGTAGTTGATATAACCTCTCCCACACCTTGTCTCCCTCCAGCTTCCAATCATCATTGTAGTGCCGCACTTTTAAATACAAACAACGACCACTGATCACCAGACATTTGAGAAAAGCTTCTAATATGAAAGAAAGAGACAAAAGTAAAGGAATGAATTGCTTGGGAGGGAATTCCAAGAGGAAAGACACACAATACATACCATAGATAAAAATTTCAAAAGCTAATTAATACCCTTAGGAAAATCAGAGAAGATATAAGCCCATTTAGAACACAGAGTTCATGACTCAAGGGGCATTTACAAAACACAAAGAACACAAAGCTATGAAAAAGGAACAGCAGGCCAGGCGCAGTGGCTCACGCCTGTAATCCCAGCACTTTGGGAGGTCGAGGTGGGCGGATCATGAGGTCAGGAGATCGAGACCATCCTGGCTAACACGGTGAAACCCCGTCTCTACTAAAAATACAAAAAGTTAGCCAGGCGAGGTGGCGGGCGCTTGTAGTCCCAGCTACTTGGAAAGCTGAGGCAGAAGAATGGTGTGAACCCAGGAGGTGGAGTTTGCAGTGAGCTGAGATTGCGCTGCTGCACTCCAGCCTGGGAGACAGAGCAAGACTCTGTCTCAAAAAACAAAAAACAAAAAAAAAAAAAAAAAAAAAAAAAAAAAAAAAAAAAAAAAAGAAAAGGAAAAAAGGAAAAAAAAGAAAAGGAACAGTAAAAGAAAAAAGAAAACTTTTAGAAATTAAAAATATAAGAGTAAACCAAATAATAAGAACCAGAATACAAGGTCAAGGAAATTAGAGGGTATAACAAAAGAAATAGAAAACAGGAGAACAGGAGAGAAAAGAAAACAGGATCAATCCAAAAGAATCAAGAGTGGATGGGAATCTGGTATCTAGAACATATAAAGAACTCTTAACAACCCGATAAAAAAAGACAAACAACGTAACTGAAAAACGAGGCAAAAGACTTGAGTAGACCTTTCTTCAAAAAGATACACAAATGGTCAATAAGCATATGAAAAAATGTTCAGCCGGGCACAGTGGCTCACACCTATAATCCCAGCACTTTGGGAGGCTGAGGCAGGTAGATCACTTGAGGTCAGGAGTTCAAGACCAGCCTAGCCTGGCCAATATGGTGAAACCCCATCTCTACCAAAAATGCAAAATTCAGCTGGGCATGGTGACACATGCCTATAATCCCAGCTACTTGGGAGTCTGAGGCAGGAGAATTGCTTGAACCTGGGAGGCAGAGGTTGTGGTGAGCTGAGATCATGCCACTGCACTCCAGCCTGGGCAACAGTGAGACTCCATCTCAAAAAACAAAACAAAACAAAACAAAACAACAACAAAAAAACAGTTCATTCAACGTCATTAGTCATTAGGAAACTTCAAATCAAAATCACAATGAGAATCTATTTCATACCCACTAAGATGACTATAATCCAAAAATGGAAAACAAGTATTAGTGAGAATGTGAAGAAACTCAAATACTCAAACACTGCAGGTGGGAATGTAATATAGTGTGGCTGATGTGGAAAACATCAAAAAGAATTATCATATGACCCAGCAATTCCACTTATCAAACAAAACCTTGTGCACCTGAATGTTCACAGCAGCATATTCACAACACCCATAAAGGGAAAGAAATCTAAATGTCCAGTAACTGTTGAACGGATATGAAACGTGGTACATGCAATGGACTATTATTTAGCCTTAAAAAGAAAGGAAGTACTGATATATACTACAATGTGGGTGACCTTCAAAAGCACCACACTAAGGGAAATAAGCCAGGCACAAAGGTATTATATGATTCCATTTATAAGAAATATTCAAAACAGGTAAATCCACACATGAAAAGAGCACATTAGTGGTTGCCAGAGGCTGGGGGTAGGAGGAGGAGAGACAGACTCCTTAATGGGTATTAAGTTTTATTTTGGGGTGAGGAACGTGTTTTGGAACTAGAGCTGATGGTTGCACAACAACATGAATGTACTAAATACCACTGAACTGTACACTTTAAAATGCATAATTTTATGTTATGTGGATTTTGTCTTAACAACAACCAAAAAGAACCAATAAGGAGGGGTGACATGTGTGTGAGGAAATGAAAACAGCAAGTTATGGCAAGTGTTTCAAAAAGTTTCAAGGACAGCTGAAATAAAGCAGCAGATTGAGAGAACTTGAGGTCAAGGGAGAAATTTTTCTTTCTTTCTTTTGACATTGAACATCCCAGAACACATCTATGCTGTTGGCAATGACCCAGTGGAGGAGACTGATAAGGCAGATGCCATGGTACAACCCCTGAGAATGTAATGGGGGAGAGGATTCAGAACACAAGTGGAGAAACTGGCTTTGGAGAGAACATTAATAAAAAAGGGAAAACAGACCATACATCTGAATTCTTATAGATTTGGGTAGTGGAAAAATGAGGATATTTCTGTTGGTTGGCCCCTTTTTCTCACAGAAGTTGAAGTAAAATGCTTTTGTAATTTTATTCATATGGAGTGGGAGAAGGATGAAATGGGAAGAAGAAAAGTTAAAACAGCCATTTTTAAAGGGAAAAAAAAATCCCTAAGGTTGCGAGATTGAGAATACTGCTCTCTTCCTTGGGCATAAGACATCAAATAAATGTATTTCTATTTTAAAGTCTAGGTATTGCAAATGCTTAATTTAGTTTGCTGCCAAATTGGTGCATTAAATGTGCAAAGAGCAGCATTAAGTCTTAATCACTTCATGATTAAGACACAAAGGTTCCTAGAATCTGTCAAAATGAAATACTGAAACCCAGTGATTTTCAGGAAAATAGTATAAGGGCATAGGACTCATAGAATGGGAATTAGATCTTACAAAGAGTAAAATGAAGACCTATGCTGCCTAGGCCCTGAGTGAACTGTGTACCCTTCCAACCAGAGTGTGTCTAGATTTGTCTACTCCTGTAGAACTATTTATTCCTGAGACATGGAGGCTACTATATAAGCACCAAAGACCCACTCTAAATAATCCAAAACATACCTATATACACGAACGGACTTGATAGATTTTTTTTTTTTTTTTTTTTTTTAATGAAGCACAGAGGGGCTGGGCACTGTGGCTCATGCCTGTAACCCAGTGCTTTGGAAGGCTGAGGTGGGAAGAATCCGCTTCAGCTCAGGAATTCAAGGGTGCGTGCAGGAAGCTATAATCACATCACTGCACTCTAGCCTAGGTGACAGAGGGAGGAGACCCTGCCTCAAAGAAAAAAAAAAAAAGAGAGAGAGAAAGAAAGAAAAAGAAGCAGCATACTCACCTTTTTCATCTTTCACCTCACACTGCATTTTCTCTTGGCAATGTTTGCGTTTGGGTACCACCACAGTTGCTATCTCTTGAACATCTTTCATTAAAACATCACCTTCTAGTTTGAGAATACTTTTAAGCCTGCTGAGCTCCTTTGGGGCATTCTTTTTTCTCTTTTCAGCACGCATCTTTCTTTTCCACTTACTCCGTAAGCTTTTAGCCATGTTTTACCTGAAGTTAACAAAAACACACATTCAAAAGCAAATCTTTAATATAAAAAAGAAAAAAGGCGAATCTTTAGAAAACCAGGCCAACAGGTATCTCTACAAAACAAGTGAAAAGTAAAACTCTTCAATCTGTTCACTTTTTATGACAACATGCAACTTATATGAAGATCAATATGGTACATACAATCACTGAATAACAATTAAGATATCAAATCAAACTTGTAGTCATAAGCAAACTACAAATCAAACCAATTCTGAAAGCACCTTGAATTTCTTTACAAAATACAGAAATTTAATTTCCCCAGAATGCAAGAGCATCATCACCTTACATTTACGCAACAGCTTACAAATTACAAAATGATTTTTTTAACACTTCACCTCATCTTCATTATCCATCCTCTCAAGCCAACCTAACGACTCTAAACTTATCTATTCCTACTCTTGTTTTCTTTCCGCTCGGTTGGGCCCTAAATCCTCCACAAGGTGCTCAATGTGATCTTTTAAAAGAGCATTCACTAGCCGGGCGCGGTGGCTCACGCCTGTAATCCCAGCACTTTGGGAGGCCGAGGCGGGCGGATCACAAGGTCAGGAGATCGAGACCATCCTGGCTAACACGGTGAAACCCCGTCTCTACTAAAATACAAAAAATTAGCCGGGTGCGGTGGCGGGCGCCTGTAGTCCCAGCTACTCGGGAGGCTGAGGCAGGAGAATGGCGTGAACCCGCGAGGAGGAGCTTACAGTGAGCCGAGATCGCGCCACTGCACTCCAGCCTGGGCGACAGAGCGAGACTCCGTCTCAAAAAAAAAAACCATTCACTGCCTTTCTTCGAGTTCTTTAAAGACCTCCCCTCATATATATATTCAAGATCTACAAGGTCATTTGTTATCTGTCCCCTGCCTCCTTCTATTTCATTTCATTCTCCATCCCCCTCCCCGCAGGCTCCAACTACTTCTGAAAGACTCCAAACTATCTCTAAGTCAGTGCCTTCATGTTTGCTGTCCCTATATGCCTGGCAACTGCTCTTCTCAAGGCTTGCTCCTTCATTCGATACCTCAGAAAGGACTCCTCTGACCTCCGTAACCTCCCTTCCCTGCTTAATAGGTGTTACAACCTGAAACTACTGTTTTCTGTCACGCCCCCCACCCTCTCCCCAGACTGCAGACTCCACGAAGGTAGAAGGAAAGGTCTTTTTCACTGCTGGATGGCCCAGTGCACAGAATTTTGCATACTTGTTGAACGAATGACTAACATTTTTTGAACGCCGGCAATCACCAACTCATTCCGCTCCCTTGTCTACATAACTCAACCCTTGCGAGGGGCTAGGAAAGCGGGCGGCAAACAACCTTGAGGGCCGAAGTTAACTTCAGCGGGAGTGAACAACAGGGGAGAGGGCTCCACTTCACCCAGTGCACTCGGAAGCCGGAGGGCCCCCACCAAGAACACGGGGAACCCTCGCCCTCAACCAAGGCCTGCATTGCCGGACCGGAGCTCAAGTATAGTCCACCAAGTGTCAAGAAACGAAATTCTCCAGGGGTGGCGGAATCAAGTCCCAAGGCCCATGTCTCACTGGACCGGTGACGCGCCGAACTCACCTGAGAAACGAACACACACGCCTCAGGATGACGCCGACCGGAAGTCTTTACACTTCCGTCTTCCGGGCAGAGGACACCCGGGCCAGACGCATTGCATGCCGGGAGACAAAATGTCTCAAGAAGCCTTGAGAGGCGCGATTTTGGAAGCCGGGCGCTGACGAGCTTCCGCCTTTGGTGTGATCGCCGACCTAGAAACTCGGTCCGTCCCATACAGGTGTCTGTAGAAGTCGGATTTGGAGAATGCGGAAGCGTATGCCGGTCAAGGTTAGGCTCCAGGTAGGTCCGCTTTCCGGACGTGGGCAGGGTAGCCCCCAGACTAACCCATGAAGTGAACCTGGCCAGGGGACCCTGCTTGTCAGATAGCGAGCTCCGTGCCTACCTTTAGATCTGACCTCACCGTTTACAGGATACTCATATATTTCCTTAGATCAACTCAGCCTAGATCAAGTGTTCTTCCAGAGGCCGTATTGAGATCATTTTTATTTGCAGCCTGTGAATTTTCTCATCTCGGGTGATGGCCTCACAGATGTACACATATGTCAAACCGTATCAAACTGCACACTTTAAGTATGTGCAACTTATTACATGTCAGTTATACTCAAAGCTGTTACCCAAAACAGAAAACAAGCTTTTCCCACCCCAGAGAAGAATTTAAAGGGTAAAATGATCAAAGGATTTCAGTTCTACCAATGTTTACCTGTCTGATCACTTACATATCAAGACAGAATGCTAAACCTAGGACGATTGTCTTAGCTCACGAAGAACACTTACTTTACAACTATTTCTAATGGCATAGGCTTTGGAACCATATAGGTCTGTGTTGTATTCTTGCTTCCAATACTTGTGAACGATATGGGTGAGTAACTAATGTCTTAAGGGCCTGAATTTCCTTGTCCCTAAAGTGAACATAATACAACCTAATTGATACTGTAAGAGTTCAACAGATGGTACCCTTTTTACATTATAGTTTCAAACGTATAGCTGCACAGTAGTATTTGTAAGCAATGTTTCTAGAGATTTACGACATATACCCAAAAAACATGTCTTTGATGCTGGCCTGGTAAATTCCTGCTGGTTGCTAGAAAAGAGGGTTCTGAGGCAATCTATGGGTACCTTTTTTCTTTAATTTTGTGTCCTTTATGAAACCATGCATAGTATGGAAATTACTGAATTCAGAATATAGCAGGTTTAAAGAGGCTGAAAAAAACTTAGAACATTTGATACAAAAAAAAGGAAGCATGCCTAAGAAACCTGGTTTCTTTAAATGAGATTTCGTTCTTATAAAGCAAGTGAATTTCTATTTTACAAGTTAACCATATACTGTACC
Source organism: Rhinopithecus bieti (assembly GCF_001698545.2). Taxonomy (NCBI): domain Eukaryota; kingdom Metazoa; phylum Chordata; class Mammalia; order Primates; family Cercopithecidae; genus Rhinopithecus; species Rhinopithecus bieti. The sequence goes on along the minus strand of NW_016805189.1, from coordinate 1,360,387 downwards.
TCATCTTTCAAATGAGAAGTTAGCTTCCTCACCGAAAAATATATGTGCACATTGCATTTTAGAGAAAGCTCACATTCTGATAGTCCATATTTACTGTATCTTGTTTAACATACCAGGACAAGACTTTTGAATAGGCACTATTATGAAAATGTCATGTTGTTAAAATACCATGCCATGATTTAGCATTACAAGTGCTTTAAACAGCTGAGTAAAACACCCTTTTACTTTTTACTTATGTCCCCTCACCAGTTATATAAAACCAGTTCTAGAAGAGTTAAGTGGCCTTAGTATATTTAAAAGTCTAATTCATTCCTTCATTCATGCCTTTGAATATGCACTCCATAGGCACTATGCTGAATTTGCAAAGATGAAGGAAATTACTGTTTAGTAAACGTTATCCCTTAATGGACAAACAAGGCTTAAGGGTCCAACTAAACGTTGCAGTGGCTCATCACAGAGCTAGAAGCCTATATACAGAACTAGAGGCACAGTGGGTGGCCCTGAATACCTTACAGGAAGCAGACTGATTTTCTCATCCAAAAGGCATGCTACATGATGCAGAACAGTCAGTGGGGCCCCTGCAGTCAGGCCTCTCCCATGGAATCTCTGATCTGCACAATCACTTAGTAAGGAACAGGAAGACTTCTGGGATTCAGATAGTGACCCCATGTTGCCCATTCCCTAGATGATGGGGACTTCAAGACAAAGCTCTAGAAAGATGAAAGGAAAAAGTAAAAAGTGTCTAAGTTCCTAGCTGCTCCAAATAAAAGGCCTGCAGCTGGCTGTTGACCACTAATTCCTAGAAACGCATCAAGTAGACAGAAGCTAGGTCTGAGAAGAAATTAAGGCAGGCGTATACGGCCTACTGCATCTCTTTTCCCAAATTACATTCAAGAAATACAGAAGTTCTCAGATACTGCTGTTTCCTCATTTTCCTCCTATCTGTTCTTCCTTTGGCCCTTACACACTTGAGTTACCTGTTGCTCTGTCCAAGTCCTGCTAATTCCACTTCATTTTTTTTTTTTTTTTTTGAGACAGAGTCTCACTCTGTCACCAGGCTGGAGTGCAGTGGTGCAATCCCAGCTCACTGCAACCTCTGCCTCCAGGTTCAAGTGATTCTTCTGGCTCAGCCTCCTGAGTAGCTGGGATTACAGGCGTGCGCCACTATGCCCAGCTAATTTTGTATATTTAGTAGAGATGGGGTTTCACCATGTTAGCCAGGCTGATCTTGAACTCCCAACCTCAAGTGATCTGCCCGCCTCGGTCTCCCAAAGTGCTGGGATTACAAGTGTGAGCCACCATGCCCAGCCCTAATTCCACTTTCTTACTATTAATATTTCTGGAGTCTGCGTATTTTCACCTTTACTTAATGCAATGCTTTAAAATGGTCTAGGTATATTCCCTACCTAGAAGAACTCATACCTATACACAGTGAGACACATACACAGACTTACATACCACATAAAATTCATTGACAGAACACAGGAATAAACCAATGGTTCATTTATACAATGTAGTATTTTTATACCAAAGGATTTTAAACTTCTTGGTCTTGGGATTCCTTTACACGCTTATTATATTGATCATATCAGAAATTAAAACAATTTTTTTTGAAAATTTAAGTCATTTAGAAAGGATAAATTTATGTTAACATTTTATGGAAACTATATTTTCTAAATAAAATAATTTAGTGAAAATAATGGCATTGTCTTACATTTTAAAATGTCAGATCTACTTTTGCTTATACAGAATCTTTAGTCACAAATCAGTCCATTCCACCTTTGAACTGAAAATAGTATTAATACGATCAGCTGACATTAATTAAGCATTTAGTTTAGTTTATATATCTATCTGATTTAATCCTTGTAACAGCCCAATAAGCTAGACATTATTATTATTCCCATTGTGACGATGAGGCAAAAGACCTAAGGAAGGATAAATAATTTGCCAAATGTCACTTAAGCATCTGGTTGGATTGCAAGGATTCTAATCTAGATGCTTTTACCCACCACACTATGTTAAACTTGATTGCACTGCATCATGCACTTGATAATTCAACAATTAATGGTAATAAAGTCAAATTTACATCTACAAATCATGCAAGGTTAAATTGATACTACAAGTTTATTTCAACTTAATAGCTGGGAAATACTTAGGGGGTGTTATGGGCTGAGTTGTAGTCCCCCCAAAATTCACATGAAGAAATCCTAATCCCAGCACTTCAGAACGTGACTGTATTTGGAGATAGGTTTTTAAAGAGATAATTAAGGAAAAATGTGGTCCTCAGTGTGGGTCCTAATCCAGTATGACTGGTATCCTCATAAGAAGAAATTTGGGCACAGACAAGTACAGAGGGAAGGCCATTTAAAGACACAAGGAGAAGACGGCCATCTACAAATCAAAGAGAAAGGCCTCAAAGGAAACCAAGCCTTCTAACACCTTGATCTTGGACTTTTAGCCTCCAGAACTGTGGGAAAATAAATTTCTTGTTGAAGCCACCCAAGCTGTAGTACTTTGTTATGGCAGCCTAACAAAATAGTACAGTGACGGAATTTGACAAACTTTCATTGGTTACTGGTACACGGACCTGACACGCTGTGTGGACCAACACAAATGAAACCATAAGACAATATTTCCCAAATATTTTTATTTTGAAATAGATATACTCAATGGCTGATGACCCAGTATCTTTGGTGTCCTCTAACCACATTAGCATTGTATAATTTCAAATGAAATCTATACTTTAAAAAACAATTAATGTCAAATTTTGTCATAATATCTGACTTTCAGGCAGACTTTTAATTTTACTACAATTTAAAAAGTCATTAACATTTTAATACAATTTTAATATAATACTGAATAATTCTCTGTGGAATTTATCTTTTATATTTTTTCCTTTTAAATTAGATGAAAATCGCCAAGCAAAAAGAGATTTACAGTCTATAATGGTAAAGACTCTACTACTCTAGAATCAAAGCCAAATCAATATTACTTAATAATTCAGGGAAAATTTAGATAAAATCACTAGACAAAGGTAAACTGATATTCTTATATACTCATAAAATTACTTTTGAATTGCAAACAAACAGCTATGCATGGCTAATTTAGGAAGAAAACTTTTTTTTTTTTTTTTTTT
>NW_016805189.1:1335594-1356949 GCF_001698545.2 Rhinopithecus bieti | reverse complement strand
TTTTTGAGACCGAGTCTCACTTTGTCGCCAGGCTGGAGTGCAGTGGCATGATCTTGGCTCAATGCAACCTCCACCTCCGAGGTTCAAGGGATTCTCCGGCCTCAGCCTCTTGAGTAGCTGGGACTACAGGCACGTGCCGCCACACCCAGCTAATTTTGTATTTTAGTAGAGATGGGGTTTCACCATGTTGGCCAGGATGGTCTTGACCTCTTGACCTCATGATCCACCTGCCTTGGTCTCACAAAGTGGTGGGATTACAGGCGTGAGCCACTGTGCTCAGCCAGAAAAGCATTTTTAATAGAATTTTTTATAGCTCTTAACTGAGATCCTAAATCAAGGATTTAGAAATGAGGTATCATAAAGAACAGTAAGATTTTAAAGCTCTCAAAATTACATATAATACAAATAAAGATTGTAACAGTATTTAAACATTGTTTCAAACTTTATTACTTAATGAAACAGTTTCTATATACTGCTTCCGATTACTTTTTTAATCCTTTTTTTCTCATTAATTTTTTTGTTGTTGTTGTTCTTCAGTTGAGCTAAGATACTTTTAATTACTTTTTATTAACTGCTTCCAGAAACCGTAACAGGTGCAGAAATAGATTGATGATATCCAAGTAGAGGCTGATGGCAGCTAATACGTACTCTTCAGGTGACAGTTTATGCATCAGTGAGTGTGTGTCATAGATGATGAATCCACAGAAAAGAAGGGCTCCTGCAGCAGCTAAGACCAACTCCATTGTCTCGTTATAAAAAAATAACTATAGGGAAGAGATTAAAGAAATATGTTGATATTTGAGAACAGTATTAACAGGACTTAACTTACTTCCTCTAATGATTTACTGCTACATTACACATTTGACAATGGTGCACAACTTTGAATACAAATGTTAAAAGCAGAAAAAGGCAAGGCAGGTCCAAACTTGCCTCTGTTGGATGGAAGGATGAATGAGGGGATATATTCCATTAAACTAAATTACCCACTTTGAAAAATAGCATTCCAAATGTAAATTATTTAAAAATATATTTCTTTTTTCACAATTAAATGTGCCACTGGAACTTGGCAGTTGTAAGCAAGGGCCTCTTTCTATGTAATTTAATTCATTTATTCATTCATCTTTCTTTCAGTCAATAATAAGGACCAACACAAGACCCTGATTTTCTAAAGGGATAATTCTATAATCATTCTCTATACAAATGTTCTGGATAATTATAACTAAGTGTCCTATCATAAAAGTATCTCTTACAGCTTTTTGAGGTTATTTATATTGACAAAGCCAGAATTGTATTTCAAGTTAACCATTATAATATAACTTACCTTCAAGAATCCTGACAGGCACAATATCCACAAAAGAGCAAAGAGCCTATAAAAATGCAATTTTAGTAATTTACAATATTGTTCCTTACAAAAAACTTTGTAAACCCATTCAACACTTTCTGAAAAAACCATATCTATCCGGATTTTTTGCCGAAGAATAACTAAAATGTAAGAATTTGTAAACATACAATGAATATAATGCCCATTTTGGATCTTTTTTTAAAAGAAATTGAAAGAACAGCTACTTATTCAACATTTGTCTTTATGGTATACAAACCTAGTTAACAGTATAATTTGTGAAGTTTTGGAACATAAAATATAGATAAAAGCAGAAATATCATTACAAGTATTTTAATTCAGAGATCTACAAAAAGTTTTAGAAAATATATAAACAAATGAAATATGATTGCACTTTTAAACCAAGTAATAACTTATTCTGTGAACATGTCTATCTATTGAAGGGTACTTTCCATTTTATTCTTATGTATTATAGAACTTAATTGATGGACACATCTGACACTGCTATAATTTTATGAGTTACAATTCAATTTATATAGAGAGTATAAAATATATGAGAAAGGACATCTAAGAAGTCAGTCGTTTGTTATAAAATATGGGACATATCAGCTGCTTCAGGTCACACGGAATTACAGAGACCAAATTTATCCTCCTTCCTTAAATAAAACCAGACAAAATATATGGAATAACAGTTCTTGGACACTGGACAGCAAACAGCACAGGACAGGGATTCCTGAGATAAAGGATATAAAGAAAGTGAAGTCTATATTTGCCCCAGCTACAGAGGGTTTCCAGGCCACTGTGTAGGGATAAGAACCCATATAGACACTGTGGTCTCCTTGAGTTGAGTAGACAAGAATTCAGAGGTCAGGGAAGCCAAGATAGCTAGAATTTGCAGGGCAGAATACCAGAAAGAAGAGAACTATCCACTGAAAGTGAGCACTCTGGTGTATGCACAGGGTTTCCCTAGAGTCTGTAGCTACGTTCTGATTAAAACATGCATGTGAGGAGGTAACCAAGGCTGGAGAAAGAACCACCATAGAGAAGCAGGGAGAATAGTCCTCATAGTTCACACAGGACTGGGAACAGTTTGCATTCACACCAGCCGGAGTAGAAAGACCTCTTAAGACATGCACTGAGTAGTATGCTGAAGGGTACTGTCTCAGCAGTACCCTTAGGGCCAAATAAGCCCCTAAGCTAAAAGCTGTTCTGGACCTCCCTAACAGAGCCTCAAAAGGTTTACTTTCCAAGGAACTTAACTGCATCCTAGTCCTAGGAAAACAAAGCCAAATATATTTAAAGTTAATACAACAAAATTCAGCACCCAACCATGTAAAATTTATAGTGACCAACATCCAATAAAAAATTATAAAGGCATGTAAAAGAGTGAAGGAAATATGACCTATAACAAGGAGAAAATCAATAGAAACAAATCCAGAAATGACACAATGATAGAATGAATAGACAATGACATTAAAAAATATACTCCCTCGTTCAAGGAGATCGAGGAAAGAATGATCATGAGGAGGAGAGAAATGGAAGATACTATATTTTTCAAAAGACACAAATTGAACTGAACTTTAACTGATTAAAAATACAATATATGAAATAAAAATACTCTGATTGGAATTCACAGCAGATTAGACATTGAAGAAGATTACTAAATTTGAAAACAGCACTAGAAACTAACCAAAATGAATCACAGAGAGAAAAAGAAAAAAAAAAACAAAACAGGAAAACAGTGAATTAGGGGACAACATCAAGAAGTCTAGCATAGATGTAACTGGAATCTCAAGCAAAGGAGAAAGAAGGGGAGACAGATAAATGTTTGAAGAAATAACTGCCAAAAATTTCCCAGATTTGAGCTGGGCACAGTGGTGTGTGCCTGTAATCCCAGCTACACACTTGAGGGATCACTTGAGCCCAGGAGTTCAAATCCAGCCTAGGCAACAGCAAGACCCCATCTCTTAAACAATTTTGTTTTTCCAAATTTGATGAAAACTTTACATTGTCAGATCCAAGAAACAGAAGAAAAGTGGAGGGGGAGGGAACCACACCAAAGAATATTGTAATCAAATTACTGCAAACCAGTGATAAAGAAAAAATGGTAAAAGTAGCTATGTATGTGTGGGGGAAACATATACAGAAGAATAAATATAAGAAAGATGGTAGACTTCTTGTCAGAAACTATGTAAGTCAGAGGACAGTGGAATGACATCTTTAAAATACTGAAAGGAAGAAAAAAAAAACCCAAAACCTAGAATCTTATACCCAGCAAAAATAACTTTCAAAAATAAAGACAAAGGTTTTCTTCAGACACAAAAGATGACCAACAGATGATAAGAAATTTTAAAAAGAAGTCTCTTAGTCTAATGATATTAGGTGGAAATTTAGATACATGAAGAGATGAAGAAGAGTAGAAATGGCAAACACATTGGTGAACATAAAAGGACTTCTATTTTTAAAATCCCTTTAAAAGAATATATATTTTTAGTGCAAAAATAATAATATATTATGGCGTTTATAACATGTAGAACTAAAAGTTATGGCAACAATGGCACAAAGGTAGGGAAAAGGAGATACAAGTATACATGAAATGGTATATTATTTGAGGTCATATATTATAAAACCTAGAGCAACCTCTAATTAAAAGAACTATAGCTAATAAGCCAATAAAGAAGATAAACACAACCACCTTAATAATCACAATAAATGTAAATGGACTAATACACTAACCAAAAGCAGAGATGGTCAGATTGGATTTTTAAAAACCAAGATCCAACTATGACTTCAAAAAAAAAAAAACCTTTTAAATACAAAGACACAAATACATTAAAAATAACAGGATAGAAAAGATATATGATGCTAACATGCTAACACAAATTAAGAAGAAAGCTGGGGTTGCTATATTAATAACAAAGACTTTAGGGCAATGATATTACTAGACCTAAAGAAAGTCACTTCATAATGATAAAGGGGTCAGTTCACCAAGAGTGCGTAACAATCCTAAATGTAAATAATATGATGCAAAATTATAGAATTTACGTGAGAAAAAGACCAATCCTTACTTGTCATTGGAAATTTCAATACCCCTCTCACATTAATTGATAAAAGTAGGCAGAAAATTAGTAAACAAATAGAAGACTTAACATTATTAACCAACTTTACCTAATTGACATTTATCAAATCATCCCACAGCAGCAGCAGCAAAACACACATTCTTGTCTAGTGCACAAAGAACATTTACCAAGATACCATTAAAAAAATAATAATAATAGGCCGGGCGCAGTGGCTCAAGCCTGTAATCCCAGCACTTTGGGAGGCCGAGACGGGCGGATCACGAGGTCAGGAGATCGAGACCATCCTGGCTAACATGGTGAAACCCCGTCTCTACTGAAAAAAAAAACTACAAAAAACTAGCCGGGCGAGGTGGCGGCGCCTGTAGTCCCAGCTACTCGGGAGGCTGAGGCAGGAGTTGGCGTAAACCCGGGAGGCAGAGCTTGCAGTGAGCTGAGATCCGGCCACAGCACTCCAGCTTGGGTGACAGAGCGAGACTCCGTCTCAAAAAAAAAAAAAATAATAATAATAATAATAAATGCAAAAGGACTGAACTCATACAAAATAAGTTCTCTCACAATAACAGAGTTATTTATTGTAATGCTATTTGGTGAACTGAAGGCATGATGAGAATCTAGTCCTCAGCTGTCTCTCTGAAATGGCCCTAAAATTTCTCAAGATACATCTGGCATACCTAAGTGAGAATCAGGTATCATGCTGCCTCACAATATAGATCCTTCAGGACTGAAAGGGACTTAGGATTTGCTTTTTCATTCTTAAACCCTAGGGAAACTCCAAAGCTCCTGTACCATGGGGCATGGGGAAGGTGATATTAAGAACTTGAAGCATCCAAGATACTACCCTACTTGCAGGCTAACAAGTTAGCCTGGCACAGTTTCATGGATGCATCAAGCTCCTAGGTCTGAGATAAATGACAGTTTACAGTAATAACAGTAGTATCATCATTTTAATGACAGGGCCCAGGTGATGCTAAGAGGGCCACATGACACCTACACACACAGTGGGTTGTGTTACAAGACAGGAGCCTTGAATTTAGGGAAGCAAGTCTTTTTTATAATGGAAAGTAAACATGCTTGCCCTCTGCTCTAGCGAGCACCATCTTCCTAGGCTGTTCACTATTGGAACAAGAAAACCCTTGAAAAGATTGTCTGGAACAAAGGGCAGTCAGCACATCATTCCCAAGATATTCAGAAACACAAGAGACCCATGAAAAATCCTCTCCCATTCTTGTAGGCTTCTACTAAGACATTAGGATAGGGGTCTTTGGACATTAATTTACTGTTATTCACTAACTGGACAAGATCCTACATTTAAGCCTGATCAGACACTACTGACAATGCTATTAAAACAGATCTATTTTCTCCACTACAACATCCAAGTTGAAATCTGACACACTTAGGCTCCCTGGTTAAGCAGCATGCCCCACCCAGCGACCTAAATGTACACACACTAAAAGGGTTATTTAGGGTCACAGGCTCCATTAAGTTTCTGGTAAGAGATTCAGCCTAAGACTTGTCAGTTTATGACAGCATTCTCTGTAGATTCTGTAACAGGTAAAGATTTGAAAGTCATGTCCTACAAATATTCTGCCTAAGTTGTTACTTCATTCTACTTTGACTCACATCTCATTAAATATTTAAACATCAGAGAGAACAAATTTTCTGAGAATATAAATAAGATATGCCATGGATATAGTGCTGATGTTGCTATTCTAACAACTCCATCTAGAGGACTGACGAATCCTACCCTCTTCCCTCTCAACAAGAAGCACAGAATAAAAATAACTTACAAACAGTGATGTGCCAGTAAACTTACTTTCTAGGAAAGAAAATGGGCCCTGATTTGTAGTGCTTCTTAATTTCTGTGGTGTACATACATCTTTCATGGCCTATTTTAAGCTTCCAGCAGTTTAACAACTGACTTGCAAGATGCCTCTTACAAGCTGGCACAAGGCAAGTCTAGCACACCAATGACCAGTTGCCACAGTTATCACATATAGTTCTGAGATTTAATTCCTTTTGTGGCAGAATTACCACAGGAAAATGATGGTGTAAAAACATCACTGCTTTAAGTCAATCTATGAAGCACTGCCACCATTGCTTGATACTACCATACATCCATACATTTAACACATTTCTTCAGTTCCTACTGTGTCCCGTAAACAGGTCAGAAGGAACAGCCTATAAACTTTTCGAAGAACATATTTTCACAGAAAATCTTTTCCCTAAGTCTTTATATCCATTTTGGCACTTAGCTTCCACAACCACTTTGGCTTTGAGGCGTCACAGTAAGTAGTGCCATTAAGTTTTACTTAAAATGCAATAAAGTGCTACTCTTAAGTAGCTGAACCTATGGCATACTGACCAAAGTATAATTATTATTAGGATTTTGCTAGAGAGTCATTACATGGCAGTGTCCGGTAACTGATAGCAGTAGATGTGATTCAATGGAGAACAGGGCTGTATACAAGAGCAGTAGTGAAGTGTTAAAGTTTTAAATAGGTATACTGTGATCAAGTTTCCATTTTCCTATCACCCAGCTGCTTGGTGGAAAAAAGGCTGGAAACTGGTAAGACTAGAGAATAGAGAAGCTGGTTGTAGTAATATAGGTAAGAGGCAATTTTGAAAGGGTTCTGTTTCCAGTATTAAGCAAACAAGAACTTTTCAGACTAATTACTGCCCCTGTCCCACCCCCAAAAACTACTAAAATGATGCATAAAAGAGAAAACAAAGAATACCTTCTTAAAAATATCAAATAACTGTCAAGGTAGAATGGAATTATCAAGTCAAAATCCAGGTAAAAGTGGAAACCCAAAGAAGTAATCACAGTACTGTAGCTGAATTTGCCCAACTACAAGAAAAGTCATCAATGCACTAAGCAGGGGTAAATTGGGGGGTGGGGGCAGAGAAGAACCATCCCTGGGAAATTGTCACAAGCTATCCCTTTGCTGATTTGTAGTCTAACTGAATAACACCTGTGTGGTTGGGAAACCATCATAAGCCATGAATTTAGTTTCAAGTGGACCCAATCCAATAGTTTTCCCAGATGCCAGGTGAAAACCCAAATACTGTATGGAAAAATGCACCTTTAACCAAGGCCTCAAAGAAATTCAACAAATAATTTTTCAAGGACAATTACATAGTAAAAAATAACTGAACACACAAAGAAAGAAAATATCATAAGAATTATCAGAAACAACAGACACAGACAGATGCACTTCAGAAATATCTGGTCTCAGATCTATATATGATAATTGTAATGTCATTTTTATCAATCAATGTAAACTTATTATGAAGAGGCTGAAATATAAGGCAGGTTTACCAGAAAAGGATTTAGAGAGATGATACTGGAATGAATGAAAGGGAGGGAACAGTTAGAGACTGGGTTGGGAAGAGGAAGTAGAACAAATCTTTCATGATATATGCCACACAAATACATATGAAACATCCTTTCAAAGAAGGAAAATAAAAAATGTTACCTCTCCCTAAATCAAACTCCACTCCAATAAAACTATTTAAGCAGCTTGTGCAATTGTCAGTGTTGGCTGACCAACTATATTTTATCTCAATAGAGACTTCTGGTGTTCTGGATTACCAGAATAAAAGGGGTGGGGGAGGAAAGAAAGTTTAGCAAGAGCAGACTTTTGTAAATAGTGTTGTAACAGGAAAAAGAAAATGGTTGGGTGACTATGTGCCAACAGGAAGCCACTGTGAGCTTAGAAAAGAGTCTATGCATTCCTACCAGGTGAGGGCAATGCAGTACCATAATCCGCATATAAAAAGGATCATTCCGTATATTTGAGGAAGGATACAGGTTAATCTAGATGGATCAAAAGGTTTTAAAGTTCATGCAGACCCTTTCAATACCTGTACTAATTACAGTGCTTTTTCCACAAAGACGTGGATGGTCTTGGTAACACTTATGCTAAGACAAAGACCGAATTAATTTCAGTAAATTCCATAATGTTAATAAAGCAAACAAGCTTAAACTCTCTGGAAAGCTGATTTTGTTTTTTTAATTCACTTCCCTTTCACTATAGGAGAGAAGCAAATAAGTCAAAGCAACTTTCCATTTCTGTGTATGTTCTGGGAGTAGGGCCTGGCCCTAGTACTCAAAGAGATGATCTCTTATTACCCTCCATTTTAAAAGACAGTACCCAAAGATAACAGTGTAGCACATTCCTCAAAACCACCTATAATAATTAAAGATATTTATCTATTATATCCAAGAATATATACAACTTACCCAGCTCCAAATTTGCTGAAATCCCTCTTAGATTGTAGAGTATACACAGTCAAACCAAAAAATACTGTAGTAGTCAGTATGAAAGCTTGCAGAATAATATATACATCATAGAAAGTAACTGTAAAATTAAAACACTGATTAACATGCATATAAAAATGCTCAATACAAAACAGCTTTTTCTGGCATTTTACAGAAATGCTTCATTTTATCATGTACTTTATGCTAATAAAAACAATTAGAAAAGATTTCTTATCCATCCTTGACTACAAGGTACAGTGAAACCACACCCATAATGCAATTAACAGTCTCCAAAAAATTCATTCACACAAAATTGGAAGTCACATTGTTACCAAGTTAATGAAATGACTGGAGAGCTATTATGCCTGTAGCCAGTTTGGAGTTTTAGGGGTATGGCAGAGTGATTCTCACCCATCTCTGTCTCAGTCGCAGTTTACCACCATCTGTGGTGATTGTCCATTATGGTTTAAGTATCAATAGGGATGATTCTGGGTCTCCTGCCTGGCTGGGAATTCCTGGACAGTAGCAGCAATTCCAGCAATCATCTGGTTAGTTATACTTGGTTTATCAGCCCAAATCAAGGAAACTGGGAAAGAAAAATACTGGGGCTGGCTAGGGTTGCTTACCATTCACTTACCCTGTAGAGGACAGAAACCAACCACTAACTGCATATCCAAATGTGTATTATCTTGGAGTACATTATTTTGGGGTTTACTGAATATATGCCAAATTCCTTTCTGTAATTTTAGAATAACCATCCAGTCAATTATGGCTATTGTAATAAAGCTCCTTAACATTTTAATAAATTGCAGTTATAACCTATTAAAGGTTAACTGCTTTGAACCCAAAGCCATTTAAGTAATTTTTAATTTTCAGAGAGTAATTACTCATGTTCTTTCCATCCTTAAATGCTACACGATTGGAATTTCTCTGTTTATGCCGTTACAGGATTAGGAAGGTGAACATGGAAAAGACAAGACATGAAATCCATTTTGCTTCTTCTCAGTAACTTAAGTATATGATTGGGTTGACAAGATACTGCAATTACTGAGGAAAATAATGTTCTCAGATTACCTCATCTATGTTTTCTACCCCAGTTCCAATAATCCTGAAATGAATCTCTCTCCTACATTCTTTATACATAATAGGGGCTGGAGAAGGGAGAGATGGATTTGAATACTTTCTTTCTATGTTAAGAAGCTTCAATCCTATTTATTATTTATTACTATTTATATAGATTCTTTTAACAAGAGATTACAGAAACATATAGATTAAACAAAACTGGCATAGAAAGGTTAAAAAACTAATGACAAAATAGGAAGAGTTAAATACATTAACTATAAGGATAAACAACTTGCTGTTATGGAGAGTAATAATTAACTCTGACCTTTTTGGTACTCAAGGTTAACCATTTTGAGACAATCAGAATTTCTACTCTTAATTTATTGAAATTTTTTCCTTGAGGCATTATATAGGGTACATCAAGTAATTATAACAGACACGGCCTTCAAACACATATTTAACATGAAATACAGAGCAGAAATTACCACTGTTTCTTATAGTGCCACTTGATAAAATATGAGGATATAATGTTAAAGCCCAGTTCGGCACAGGCCAGTTAAAGGAGTTAAGCCTCATATATATGATCAAAGTATGTGGCTCAAAACACATGTTCTCAGTTACTTGAGGATAGCTTTAAATTATGGAAAAAATTAGCTATAGTTGTCTTATTTTTCTAAATGGGTAAACAAATGAAATACTGTTCTCCATTCCTTTTATTTTTCTTTTCCACTTCTTCTAAGCTCAGCTGAAATATGTAAAGGATAAATATCTGACTTTTGCTTATGCTTTAGGAATTCTTCATCCTACACTGTATTTCCGAAATACGATATTCCATGTTAAACTTTAGCCCCAAATAACTTTTACCTGAAAGATTTATCTACACTAAAAGTTATTATAACATATAGAAATGCAATTACAGCTTACCAACAACTGCCACAGTCAGAGCTTCCAACAGCGTCTAATGAAAAGAAATTTAAATTAATGACAGTAAAAGGTATACTATCTCATGTACATTTTCTAATTTCTAGCAGCTTAATGTGATCCCATATGAATGATCTCATTTTAGCTTCAAAGCAGCCCTGTGAAGTATATGGGACAGTTAGTAAATTCACCATAATGAAAATGAGACCTTAATATATTGAGTGAGAACATTTACATTCTAATTGTGATACTATGACTCTTTACGCTCTAATTGCATATTTGTAAAAGGAAGACTGTAAATATAGAACATTCTATTTTCTTACTGTGTAATATAAATAAAATACAATTGCAAATTATGTGCACATTTATAAAACCTCAATACCTCACACAAACATAGGAAGAATAAAATATTTAGGTAGTACTTTGGTGTGGGAGTCTTGAAAGTGTGTCCCAATATTCATTCTTTCTTCCCTAATAACAGAATTTTTACCTGGACACATGGCTGTTCAGATTAAACTGCATTTTTTCAGTCTCCTTTGCAGCTAGGTCTAACTACATAAGGATACTCTAGCCAATTTAATGTGACTAAGATAGGTATACAACTTCTGGATTGTGCTCTAAAAACAAAGAAAGACTTGCTCTCCCCTTCCTCTTCTCATTTGCTTGTATTAATAACTGGATACTTTGTGGCTATAGGAGTGATCTATCTTATACCATGTGATCTGTCTTATACCACTCCAGGAATGCCTGGACCGTAGCAGAAGCATGGGCCCTTGTCACCTTCATTAAATTGTCATTCAAACTTTTACATGAAGAGAAATAAACTATCTTGTTTAAGCCATTGTTATTTTGTCACTGTTTAAGCCATGTCAGAAGTAGCTGAACTAATATCCTAAATACAAGACTTGGGGATTCCGAGCTTTGTCCTCTAGCCTCTGTTTTCCTTTAATTACAGTATCTTTATTTTGTCTTATATCCTTACTCTAGATAGATTTTATCAACCATCTGATAGACCATATTACAAAGGCAAAGCTAGAAATAAAGGCAGTGGCTATATAATCATACTCCTGGTAGAAGCATCCACTCTACCTGATATCAAGAAACTATCAGCACCCAAGCAAAAATGGTATTAGAAATTGTACATAGACGTGGAGGCAATGGAACTGCTGTTACGTTTTAATGCTTTTAGTAGTGCCAGCAAAATAGTAGCAAAAGATGATAGAAATTTTTTTCTGGGCTGGGCGTGCTGGCTCACACCTGTAATCCCAGTACTGTGGGAGGCCGAGGCAGGTGGATTGCTTGAGTCCAGGAGTTTGAGACCAGCCTGGGTGACACAGCAAAACCTCGTCTCTACTAAAAATACAAAAAAAATTAGCCAAGGATGGCGACATGTGCCTGTAGTCCCAGCTACTTAGGAGGCTGGTAGGTGGGAGGATCGCTTAACCCCAGGAGGCAGAGGTTGCAGTGAGCCAAGTTTGCGTCACTGCACTCCAGCCTGGGTGACAGAGAGAGACCTTGTCTCAAAAAAAAAGAAAAGAAAAGAAATTTTTTGGGGGGGGGCAACATGATTATACTATATTCTTACTATTTGTGACAAGATTTTAGGAAAGAAATCATCCCATACACATTCAAGTATCTGAAGGAAACAGGATGGTATAAATAGGAGTAAAGATAAGACCTAGGAAAACATGATAATGCCCCTTTAAAACATATACACACATGCTCCTCGAGTTACAATGGGGTTACATGCCAATACACCCCACTGTAAGTTGAAAATATCGTTAAGTCAAAAATGTAGCTCAGAGTGTCTTTGGTTAAAGAATCACCAGTGCTTAAAGTCTGAAACTTCGTGGTTGCATATTGCTTTGACACCATCATAAAACTGAAAAATCTTAAGTTGAATGATTCTAAGTCAAGGACTCTCTGTCTGTCTGTCTGTCTGCCTGCCTGTCTATCTATCTATCTATGTGCATGCATACACACACACGCACTCCTACTAGGGCAAGATAAGCTTCACCTCCTTTCTTACCTCAGTGGATCAGGACCAAAAAAACCCCTAATGTTAAAGGTCCCTGAGTAATTTGAGGAAATGTATTTTACACACTTTTTTGTTAAACCATTTTTAGCTATGGGCATGATGAACAGATTTAACAATCAGTGACTATCTTGCCTATAAGCATTTGGTTGATGCTTTTCTAGTGGGACCTCTCCCTGCTGGGCAAAAGTTGACCCATACCCTCTTCCCACATAGAAATCAATCTTTCTGAGAGGAGGCTACATGTAGATGTGAAGAGGAATTCTATATGGCCTTTTTTTATATACTTCCTCTCTCTTGAGACATAGCTGACTAGGCCAGGAGTTGGCTCTGACCCAAGGCCTGGCAACCCATATACTGACTAAAAGCCTACAATGTGACCTGTGCCAACAACCAAGTGTACCAATCAGATTCTTTCTCTCTCCTTTCTTCCTCCCTCCCTCCTGCCCCCCCCGCCCCAACCTTTCTTTTTAAGACAGGGTCTCACTCTGTCACTGAGGTTGGAGGGCAGTGGTGCAATCTCAGCACACTGCAACCTCCACCTCCTGGTTTAAGTGATCCTCCTGCCTCAGCCTCCCGAGTAGTGGGACTACAAGCACGTGCCATAACATGTGGCTTGTTTTTCTATTTTTTGCAGCAACAAGGTCTCACGATGTTGCCCGGGCTGGTCTCGAACTACTGGACTCAAGCAATACACCTGCCCTGGCCTCCCAAAGTGTGGGGATCACACAGGTGTGAGCCACCACGCCTGGACCAGATTCTTTCTGTCCCAGGAATCTGAACTCAGAGATTAAAGCAATCGCAGTAGGAGCTAAAGTTAAATGACTCTATGGGGGCAAACAATGGGTCATATAAAAATTAAAGACAGAAAAAGGGAAAACAATGTATAAGGACAACTGAGGTCGAGAAGAGATGTAATAAAATGAGGGAGAGGAGAACACAAACTCTTGTCACTGAATTTCCTATGATATCATCATTTCTGGAACCTTCCTCCAGTTCTCCAGTTAATCTTCTTGAAGAGGATTTGGGTTAGTGGGTTCTCAAGTTCTTACATCCTTAAACTCCTTGTTACTTGTGATAACTTGAGTTAGGATTGACAATCTTGCAAACAAAAGAGCTTAAGATTTAAAAGAATAATCTTTCCTATTACTGAAACTTTCAAAGTCATCAGCTTTTCTTTATCATTTTAACACAAACTCATCAGAATTCACAAACGTTTTTAAGTTTAAAGCATTTTAATCTAATCAATAGCTTTTCCCACTCCTATTTGACTACAAGTATTCTTTGTTTGAGATGGGGTCTCACTCTGTCACCCAGGCTGGAGTTCAGTCACATGATCTCAGCTCACTGCAGCCTCCACCTCCCCCACCCCATTCAAGTGATCCTCCCACCTCAGTCTCCTGAGTAGCTGGGACTATAGGTGTACACCATAATGCCCAGCTAATTTTTGTATTTTTTTGTAGACATGGGGTCTCACTACATTGTCCAGGCTGGTCTCAGACTCCTGGACTCCAGCAATCTGCCCACCTCAGCCTTCCAGAGTGCTGGGATTACAGGCATGAGCCACTGTGCCCACCCAGGTATTCTTAGTATTAGTTTGGAATGCTTTGAAGTAAATTTTTAGGTTAGAATCTAGTCATACTGGATGAGAAGAGGCAAAATAATTTTTTAAATACATAACTTGAGGCTTATCCCCTTATTCTGGTCATATTCTAAACTGAATTTTCATAAGTGGTAGTTTGGGTTTTAATTTTCACAAATATCTCAACACACATGACTTAAAGTTGGGTTCTCCCAACTCTAATTTTGAAAGAAGTTACTAATGCACATCATTTGAGCAAAATGGTTCCTTAAAAGACCAGAGTGGTAAGATAATAACACAGAAGAGTTAATAATAAAGAACTTAAATTTTATTAAATTAAAATCACAACATGATTTTTTCCCAAGAAAATAATAGAATATTAGAGGTAGAAGGTATCACAGGGATTTATCTACTTTAATATTCTCATTTTACTTATGAAAGTTAGGCACAGAAAGGCTAAATGCCTTGCCAAGTGTCACATAATCAGATAGCAGCAAAGCCAGGTCATCTGATTCCAATTCAGCATTTTTTCCACTACATAGTAATACTAATAGAAAAACCTTTGAAACTAATAAACTGTTAAAGGTTTTAAAAGACTATAAAATTACAAGTAATTTCCTAAAGTACTCTAAAAAAACTCATTAATTTTGTTCTGCCATTGTTATGTATGTATTGTAAATGCATTTATTTAAAACTCAGGAATAATTGTTAAGGGAATAGAGAAAGTCAAAGTACTCACAAATCCAAAAAGTAGGTACAGGTTAAGGGGATACTTATGTCTGTTTAAAGTCAATGCAAAAATCAAACCCAGAGATCCGAGGGCAAACAGCAAAATTAAGGCGGGACTGAAAGACATAATATTAAGTGTTTCAAGTTAAAAAAAATAGCATGAGCAGTATTATCCAATTTAATAAAATTTATCTATTGTATATGTTTATGAAAGTACAGGGGAAAAAATCTGGAATGATCCACACCAAACTATCAAATTATTTTATATCTGGAAAATTTGAGGAGTACAAGGTAGAAAGGAGCCTCAGGACAAAGAAAAGAGCCCAAAATGAATGAGGGAAACTTTTCCTTTTTACCGTATAAACTTCTATAATATTTGAATAATGTTTGCAATTAGTACACTAATATTATACAATAAAGAAATTAAATAATAACTACTTTTTTAGGGTATTTGCCATATGGCTGTAATTTAAATTTAAGAATTATACCTCAAGTAGTAAACTAATAGTTCAAGATTCCCCTTTAGTGGGGAGAAGGGACGACAGAAATTCTCTACTTCTATGAAAATATTCATTAGTTCTCCTTTCCTTTAATATAACGAAACTGTATCATGGAAATAATTATCATTCATCCTGATTAAAGATTAGGGATGAATCATGCGGAGCTCTTTTGAAAACTTCTTGGTGAAATTATCCTAGTCTTGAGCCAAAAGCAAAATGAATGCACATTTATTTTTCAAATACTGTCTTAGGCTTTGAGCACAGGGAATATAGTCTAATAAAGTTTTTAAAATTAAGATATTTAAAAATGGGCATGCAGAAAAATTCTTAAAATATATTCCAGGAGAATGAGGGTTTAAACCCTAAGAAACCTAAAAGCTAAAAAAGTTCCAGAGGTAATAACCATGTTGTGGAATATTTTTCCTTCCAATCAAAAAAACTAATCAGGCCTTATAAGAGTTAATGAACCTTTTTTAACATTTTAAATCAAGTTAATACGCAAAAAGGTGGATTTGTGTTTATAATATCTTTTTGATCATATGCAATGTCTGAAAATGATTCATTATCATCTCATTACATTATCTCATGTACAAATGTCCGTATAGACTCAAAGTATAAAAAAACTGGTGAAGTCACTGTAGTTAAGAGACTTGCAGAGAAGAATGCTGTAGACTTTCCTTAAAAGGCTAAAGAGAAAACAAATACATTACTATTTTCTTTAAGCATTTATCATAGAACAGTACAATCAATTTCCTCTTTAAAAAATTGTTTTTTACATGTTATTCTTTCCTAATTTTCATCCTAATAATGTAATATATAACTAAAATTAGACAAGAATACAAAGCTTCCAAAATAATTTAAAAATTGTAAGAGATATCTAAAGCTCCCTACAAAAGCATGAGCCTAAAAAAATTAGTGGGCCAGAATGTAAATGATTTCATCAAAATGAAAATGTATTAAATGCCTAGTTGTACACAGCAGGATACAATATAGCAAAAGACTAAAAGCAGAACATTTTAAAAGAATGATTATATCTTGAATCTAAAAAGGAGAAATAGAAAGCATGTAAACCTAAGTTGTTTTATGTCTTAATTTCAAAATAGTAAAATGTTTCCCCAAATGAAACTTATCCTGAAAAGGCAAGTAATATATAAACTTACTTTCACTCATCTATTATTATTTCTCATTTATAGCACCCCTGCCTCTAGTTTCTATACAATAGAAAATCCTTACTTTCATAATATTTTGTTATCAATGGCCAGAAATCACCTCTAAGGCTTAATGATTAAATGCTTATTATTAAAGTCTTCTGATACACAGTGAAACAAATAATACAATGAACTTCCAAGAAATCACTACTATCTTCAGAAATAAAACATGAATAACAGTTCCCACCTTCTCTCTTCACACTTCCGGCTAACTACAAATCATCTTTCAAGATCCAGCCTTTCTCAGTTCCCCATTCTGAATTAGATGTTTCTCCTTCATGTTCCTGAGGAACCCTAAACATACCACTAATCACTTTATAATTGGTAAGTCTACTTGTCCTTCACCCCCCTTACACTGTAAAGACCGAAAGCTCCCTAATAATCGGGAACAAGCCTAATTCATTTCCTTACTCCCACCACTCAGCCTAGTGGATGGCACTGAATAAACAGTCATTAAATTTTATTTGCTTTTAAATAAATTTTTACTAAATTAATGAAGGGTGAATTTTACTAGTCAGGGAAGAGAAAAAGTATTATTCTGAAATGAAACAGAATAATGGCACCACTACTTACAGGACTATGATCAGGCAGGCAATAAAAAGCATGTTGAATGACTTTTACCCAACAAAAGAAAATGTGATGTTGTCTCTTGCCTATCATGGCAATGCTCAGGGTAGATGAGCATTACATGGTGGATGTTCCTTTTGAAATACATTCCTACTAAAGACCTGGCTTTCCAAGGAAGGGTGAAGTCCTTTGATGGCATGTCAGCCAAATATCAAGTTAAAATAAATAAATAAAATATATATTTCACAAGAATACGGGAATTTTCATGAATACTAAGTATTTAGTCATCAAAATGCCCAAATATTAAATCTTAATTTTTCCCTCTGGCACTCTTTCCAAAATCTAGAATGAGTTTTTCCTAACGTCTTAAACAAATTTTACTGGGCATATAATTTAACCAATGATTCATAAGAACACTGAGTGTCCAGTTGTATTTTGGCTTAGAGATAAACAGTTCTCAACTCCACAACAGATCTACCACTTACTTTCTTAAAAAGGCCCTCATGTCTGAAAGCTTTGGGAAGTCATTTCTATCTTTTTCATAAAAGCAGGGTAAAGAATATACTACTGGCATGGACAATATTATTTGGGCTATCTTTTTGCAAATTTAATTATTAAACCAAAGGTCAAGCCATTACACTTGCAAGGGATCTTTCTGGACTATGAGAAAAAAAAATTGTATTCTTTACACTATAGCCTCCATGTCCTGGACTCAAACCATCCTCTAGCCTCAGCCTCCCAAGTAGCTGGGAATACAGGCCCACACCACCACACCAGGATGGGGTGTGTGTGTGTGTGAGAGAGAGAGAGAGACAGGGTCTCACTCTGTAGAGAGAGAGAGAGAGACAGGGTCTCACTCTGTCGCCCAGGCTTAAGTGCAGTGGCGTGATGATTCACTGCAGCTCCAGTCTCCAGGGCTCAAGCAATTCTCCTAAACTCAGCCTGCCCAGTAGCTAGTACTACAGGCACATGCCACTACGTCCAGCTATTTTTTTTTGTATTTTTTGTAGAGATGGGGTTTCACCACATTCCCAGGCTGGTCTTGAACCCCTGGGCTCAAGTGATCCACCCACTTAGGCCTCCCAAAGTGTTGGGATTATAGGCATGAGCCACCATGACTGGCCCTGGAATGTATTCTTTACTTCTCATACCCTATTATGTACCTCATGTAACTCAAAGCCAATCCATATGATATGTATTTGCAAGCAGTGAAAATCAGTGTTATTTCTTACCATTTTGTAAAACTGTTTTACAGTTCAAAACAATGTGCACATTAAGATCTAATGTTTATTTGTATATCTGTGTATGTACTCAAGTGCATATATAATAAAAGACTAGAATAACATACATCCAGGTGTTCGTATACCCTGCGCAGTAAGGATAATTTTCATATTCAGTTCTTTACTAATCTGTGTTTTTTAGATACCAGCAATATGTATTCCTATTGCAATTCAAAACATTTTAAAGAAACTTGTGCTAAGCCTTTAAGTTCATACTAAAAAATTATCCTTATGCAGATATTGCAGACCACAACTTTTTCTATACTCTAGTATCATAAGCCAAATCCCAGGCAAAAGCAGTATTGACACCCATTGTGAATAATATAAGTAGCAAAGGACATGCATATACAGCTTTCAGGAAAATATAAAAGATTCAACCTGAAAAGAATATTACTCAAATTTTCCAATTTTTGTTAAGTCCTGATTTCTTCCCTTCTATTTGACATCTCAAACTTAACATGGCCAAAACTGGAGCTCTTCATTTATCCAAATTTGCTGTTCACCCAGTCTTCTCATCAACAACCAGCACCAACATCCTCGAAGCCAAAAACATAGAAGTTATCTTTGATTACCCCCTCCCTGTTCCCAATCTATCAGCAACTACTGCAGTTCTACCTTTGAAAGTGCAATGTATCTGCCTCTTTTGGTCTCCTCTGTTACCTCCCTAGTCAAAGTGTGCCTAATCTCTCACCTGGACCACTGGAGGAACCTTTTAATTGGTCCCCATGCTTTCACTCTTGTCCCACCTATTTCTCCACACACTGTCAAAGTGATCTCTTTGTAAAGTAAACCATATCATGTGACTCTCTGCTTAAATACTTAAATAATCGTTTCACTTAAAATAAAATGCAAAAGATTTTATAGGACCTACAAGGTCCTACATGATGTAGAACCTTTCCAATCTCATCTCAGCACTCTCCCTCTTCCTCACCATGCTTTACCCACATTAGTTACCTTCCTGCTTCAGGGCCTTTGCACTTGCTGTTTCCTTTACTCAGAATGCCCTTATCCTTCTTTACATGAAGTGGTGGTTTAAGATAAGTCACAGTTCTCTGACACTCCCTTCAAGTGGGTCCTAACAAAAAGAATGCTGCGAAAAGTGGCAGGGTGCTACTTCTAAGACCAAGTCATAAAAGGTATTACGGCTTCCTCCTGCTCTTTCTTAGATCATTACCTCTGGGACAGTGTTTCTCAACCTTGTTTTCATTATTCCCCATGTAAGTAGCCTTCCAGGTATTTTTTCCTAATAGCCCCCTCAATAAAATTTTAATGCCACAAATTTATTATATATCTGTTGTACCATCACCCTTTGGAAGGATATATGCCATTATAAAATCTTAAGTTTTTTTAGATCTTCAGATCCCTCTAAAGAACCAACTGTCACCTAATGGGGTCAATAGCACCCCATTAAGAATCCATACTCAGGGAAGGCCTGCTATGTTGTGAGGAAACTCAGGCAGCCCTATGGAAAAACACATGTGAGAGGAAAGTAAGGTCTCCTGCCAACAGCCAGTGAGAAACCAGGGACTCATATAAATAGCCCTGTGAGTAGCCTGTCTGGAAGCACATCCTTCATCCCCAGTCAAGCCTCCAGATGACCAGCACTAGCCAGTATCTTGACCACAACCTAGGACAAACTCTAAACTAAAACCACCCAGATTATTAACTCTCAGAAACTGAGATGATGTTTATTCTTTTAAACCACTAAGGTTTAGGGTAATTTGTGACACAAACAGAATTAATATATATCTTGGTACTTGGAAGTGGGGTGCTGCCATACCAAACACCTAAAATATGGGAGACAGCCTTTGGAATCAGGTAATAGATGGAAGCTGGCAGATCGGTGAGATGAAGGCTAAAAGAGCCTTGAAGAAACTGTTTGTAGAAAGTTAATGTGTCTGAGGCTGCTGCAGGTGACAGCTTAAAGGAAAGTGGGTAAAATTTTGTGCAAACTGGAGGAAAGAGAATGCTTATTATATACTCAGGAAAAGTTGAGCAACAGTGTTAGCTATGGTAACATCAAAAGTAGAAAATGTGCTTAATCAAGTGGGTGATCAAACTAAGGAGACTTCCAGAGTGTTGAAGGTACCTGTTGGCTTCTTGTTGCTTATACTAAAATGTAAGAGAAGAGATACCCAGCTAAAGGAAGAACTGTTAAAACAAAAAGATGGGCCAGGCGCGGTGGCTCACGCCTCTAATCCCAGCACTTTGGGAGGCCAAGGCAGGCACAACATGAGGTCAGGAGATCGAGACCATCCTGGCTAACACAGTGAAACCCCGTCTCTACTAAAAATACAAAAATTAGCTGAGCGTGGTGGCGGGTGCCTGTAGTCCCAGCTACTCAGGAGGCTGAGGCAGGAGAATGGCCTCAACCTGGGAGGCGGAGCTTGCAGTGAGCCAAGGAGATTGCACCACTGCACTCTGCACTCCAGCCTGGGCGACAGAGCACGACTCCGTCTCAAAAAAAAGATGAAAGCCTTCTGACTCAGGGACATCAAAAAATACATAAAGAGCATAATTGTAAAATCCTTAGTTAAGACCTCACAAATATCCAAAACTGTGCCTCAAAAAAAAAAAAAAAAAAAATTCAGGCCGGGTGCGGTGGCTCACGCCTGTAATCCCAGCACTTTGGGAGGCCAAGGCAGGTGGGTCACAAGGTCAGGAGTACAAGACCATCCTGGTCAACATGGTGGAACCCTGTCTCTACTAAAATACAAAAAATTAGCCAGGCATGGTGGCGCGTGCCTGTAGTCCCAGCTACCTGGGAGGCTGAGGCAGGGGAATCACTTAA
>NW_016805189.1:1319727-1335155 GCF_001698545.2 Rhinopithecus bieti | reverse complement strand
AAAAAAAAAAAAAAAAAAAAAAAAAAAAAAAAAAAAAACCTTCAAACAATAGGGCTTTTGAGAAGCTTAAGGAAGTTTTCACTGAGCAGTCTCAGCCAAAGTTCATGCTAAGACATTTTTGGGTGTGGCTTTTATTATTGAATGGAATGAAACCCAGTTAAGAATCACAAGACACCTACAAAGTTTTCTGAAGAATTACATTGGCAAAAATACCACCTCATATTATCCACCGCTGGATGTTGAGTATAAAAATCTTTGAGTGGAGCTGTACTTAAGGAACTACACCTAGGGAGCTACACCTAGTGAGCTTCATCAACACCTGGGGTTGATTTAGATGATGAGATTCTGGACTTTGAGATGATGCTATACTGGGTATTATGCAGGATCTTAATTTGCATATGGAAGACAGATAAGTAATTTGTGACCAGAGGGAAGACTGTGGTGGTTTAAAATATGGCTACAGATTATTTGGCACTAGCTTCAAAAGGTGGAACCTAAATCCCCTCCCCTTGAGAATAGACTGGACTTAGTGACTTGCTTCTGATTAATAGAATAAGGAAGATGTAATGATTTGTATGATTCCATGACTAGGTCATAAAAGTCACTGAGGCTTCCTCCTTGCTCTCCCCTGGATTGCTTGCTCTGGAGGAAGTCAGCTGCCATGTCATGAGGACACTCAAGCAGCCCTGTGGAGAGGTTCATGTGGCAAGGAACAGAGGCCTCCAGTCAATAGCCATGGGAATGAAATTTCCCAAAAGCAGATCCCCTAGCCCAGTCAAGCCTTCATGTGACTGCAGTCCTGGCCAATCATCTTGACTGGAGCCTCATGAGAGACCCTTAGTCAGAACTACCTGGGTAAGACCCTCCCAAATTCCTGACACTCAGAAATTGTGTAATAAATACTTGCTATGTTAAGCTACTAAATTTGGGGGCAATTTGTTACAAAGCAATAGATAGCTAATCTGCCTGGCTAGCTCCTTCTCATACAAGCCACCTGCCATTTCCCTTAAGAGTTCTTCCTCTGGCCATTCCTTAACTAAAATAGCTGCCACCCTAAACTCTAGTTTCTACTCATACCTGTTTCTTTCCTTCAGTGCTAGGGGATTATTTGCTTACCTCTTTAGGGTCTGTCTTTCCTACTGCCTCATCCAAATGACAACTCTGGAGGTCTGAGACACTGTGTGGTCACCACTAGATCCCTAACATCTAAGACAAAGCCTAGTCAAGTTTTGTAAACAAAGGAAAATGCCCACCTTCACTCACATAGCTAAAAGAAATGGAAATTAACACATGATTACATCATTTTTACCTACCAGAAGAGTCAGCAAAGTTATGGCCCATGGGCCAAAGCCAGCCCATTACCTGGTTTTGTAACTGAAGTTTTATTGGGACACAATCGCACTCACTTATGTATCCTCTACAACTGCTTTTGCACAATGGCAGAGTTGAGGAGCTGGAACAGAGATCTTATGGCCCAGAAAGCTGAATATATTTCTTATTTGGCCCTTTGTAGAAAATGCTCACCATCCCTGATCTACGAGATTGCCAGAGATGAAAAAGTCTGATGATATTCAGTGTGGGTGAGGGTGCAGAAAGTATCCTCATATATTGTTTGCTGAAGGTACAATCTCTCTAGAGAACTGATCAATCAGATTTAAAATGCACA
Organism: Rhinopithecus bieti; assembly: GCF_001698545.2. Lineage (NCBI taxonomy): Eukaryota > Metazoa > Chordata > Mammalia > Primates > Cercopithecidae > Rhinopithecus > Rhinopithecus bieti. The sequence continues at coordinate 1,333,489 of NW_016805189.1, read as the reverse complement.
TACTCTTTTGACTCATTTCACTTCCAAAAATTTATAGTAAAGTCATAATGGAGAAATTTACAAAGATATAGAAGGATGTTCCCTGAGGCACTATTTGAAGGAATAAAAAAAAAAGGGTAACAACCATCAAGTGGGGATGGTTACATAAATTATGGTATATACATACTATGAAACTATGAAAGACTACTGCAGAATAAACTAGCTTAACAGACTATATCATATATATATTACAATACACTAGTTATATATACTAGTTTAATCAGCACTGTAAAAGTGCTCAAGAGACTATACTCACAAATACATTCTCACATAATTTTTTTTAAACTAAAAAGTAAACTTTAATGTTGAAAATGCAAACTTGGGGAGGGCAGAAAGATCACACACAAGGCTGTCACCTCACACTTGGGTTGCACAGCAGCCGGGCAGAGGCGCTCATCACTTCCCAGACAGGGTAACAGCCGGGCAGAGGCCGCACCTCACTTCCCAGACGGGGCAGTGGCTGGGGCAGAGGCACTCATTACTTCCCAGAAAGGGCGGTGGCCGGGCAGAGGCGCTCATCACTTGCCAGACGGGGCGGCAGCCAAGCAGAGGCCGCACCTCACTTGCCAGACGGGGCGGTGGCTGGGGCAGAGGCGCTCCTCACTTGCCAGACGGGGTGGTGGCTGGGGCAGAGGCGCTCCTCACTTCCCAGACGGGGCGGTGGCTGGGGCAGAGGTGCTCATCACTTCCCAGACAGGGCAGTGGCCGCGCAGAGGCGCTCATCACTTCCCCGACAGGGAGGCGGCCGGGCAGAGGGGGCAGCAGCTAGGCAGAGGCGCTCCTCACATCCCAGTCAGCTGGGCGGCCGGGCGGAGGAACTCCTCACTTCCCAGACAGGGCCGCGGCCGGAGGGAGGGACTCCTCACTTCCTAGACAGGGCAGCAGCCAGGCAGATGGGCGCCTCACTTCCCGGAGAGGTCGGCGGCCAGGCAGAAGCCTCCTCACTTCCCAGAGGGGCCTTCTCACAAAATTTTTTTGTAGCTTCATGATTTGTTGTTTTCCACCAGTGAACCTTGACATTTTAGATGTATATCATTCAAAAAGTATCTTTCAGAAAATATAGCAGCTAGGTTTCTGTTTGTTTTTTGTTTTTTTTGAGTCAGGGACTGTAGCCCAGGATGGAGTGCAGTGGCGCGATCTGGGCTCACTGCAACCTCCGCCTCCCGGGTTCAAGTGATTCTCCTGTCTCAGCCTTCTGAGTAGCTGGAATTACAGGCACATGCCACCACGCCTGGCTAATTTTTTGTATTTTAGTAGAGACAGGGTTTCACCGTGTTGCGTAGGCTACTCTCGAACTCCTGAGCTCAGGCAATCTGCTAGCCTTAGCCTCCCAAAGTGCTAGAATTACAGGCGTGAGCCACTGCACCCAGCGGCTTTATTTATTTATTTATTTATTTAGGTAGATCATTTTTAACCTTTTAAGTAGTAACGCACCAAAGGCAAATGAGAACCACTTATTTAGTACCGGTGTAGTCAGCTTAAGTTACCGACCTAGTGATAAGAACTCCTAAGTAAAATGCTCCTGCATAATTTAAATATTTATGGTAAACAAATGCTGAGTATCTGGTATTGCAATCAGCTCTGTTATTGTGACGTGAGGGATGTAGAAGCAAATCAAGAAAAAAATTAATTCTTTCCTTAAAACAGTCTATAGGCCAGGTGCATTAGCTCATGCCTGTAATCACAGCACTTTGGGAAGCCAACACTGGAGTATTTAAAATGAAATAATTGCCTGACCCTTAAAACCACTTAGTATAGTTGGAAGAGCAGCAATTATGCCTTTTTTACAGATAAGGAATCTAAGAATCAGAAAGGCAAAGTAACCTGCCTCTCTACATTGCTGTCAACCAGGACTGTGTTTAATTTTCAGACCCTTAAATCCAGGGGTCTTTCTACTACACTGTACTATTCCCCAACATCACTAAAAAAAGACCATTCTTCTCACTATAACGTATGGCATGTCATTCTCACCTTTCCATGCCTCATCACAAATTCTGTCTCCCCCATCTCCACCCTGTGAATTCCCTTCACAAACAGTAGATCTCTCTCATCTGCAGTTTTGCTTTTCAAGGTTTCAGTTACCCATGGTCAACTACAGTCTGGAAATATCACCTACAATAAGATATCTTGAGAGAGAGAGAGAGACCACTTCATATAACTTTTATTATAGTATATTGTTATATTTGTTCTATCTCATTAATAGCTATTGTATTAACACAATATGGAATGTATCTGCCACAAATAAAGAGGGACTACTGTATGCAAACTCAGTCCTCCACTGGGATTTCATTTCCTCTTACAGCTCTCCTAGATTATTCCAGTTCACACTGTAAAAGTGATTATATATCATACCCAACTAAATCAGAGTCGAGGAGTTGAGGGAAAACTCATTCGGGGTGAATAGCACAGTTTTACCTAGCAGCTGCTGAAACAACCTGCTGTGACTATCAAAATAGTTGTTTGCCAGTTCCCAAATGCTTCTCTAGTGCCAGTGAAGGTTCTTGCAAAGCAATACGTAACATTGTTCTTTCTAATAAAATCCCCAACCTTCTCTTTGTTCCTCAGACCACCCCGATCTGTATGTATACCCCAAGTTGCAATTTTGTTATTCCCAAACAAAATGTTTAATTTACAGCTTTGTCTCTTTATTTTGTCTTCAACAACACACTCTTGATTCCTTCCCCAAACACCCTCCAAACTTGGCACTTTAGAATTTAATTAAGCTGCTAGCATAGATCAGTTTGGCTAGTGGCCAACCTAACTAATGCCTTAAGAACAGTAACTGTGACTTTCAAAACTTTTATTTACCTCACTGTCTTTACATACATTAGAAAGGGGTTGTCCAAAAAATATTTTTATTTATTAAATGTTATGTTAATGGTTCAAATGTTTCCTTAATGGCAGTACCTTGAGTCACCAAGGCCTCTCTAATGAATGCCTTCTATTCACACACCAGATACCACCTCTAGTCATTTAATTTGCTGCAGTGGCTGCCATATTCTATCCCCGTCCTTTCCTGAAGTGACCTATTCTCTCTCTTCCTTATTTCTGGGACTAGCAGGGACTCTCTTTCTCCTTGGGGTATCTATGAGTTAGACAGTTCTTACGCATTCCTATTTCTTGCAGTACCAGTTGTTAATTACTCTAATGTATCACATTGTCACTGTTCATTTTACAGTTGGATGGTGTATTAGTCCGTTCTCATGCTGCTATAAAGAACTTCCCGAGACTGGGTAATTATAAAGGAAAGAAGTTTAATTGACTCACATTTCCACAGCAAGGGGAGGCCTCAGGAAACTTACAATCGTGGCGGAAGGGTAAGCCAACATGTCCTTCTCCTCATGGCACCAGAAAGGGGAAATGCCAAGCAAAAGGGGGAAAGGTCCCTTATAAAACCATCAGATCTTGTGAGAACTTACTCACTATAACAAGAACAGCATGAGAGTAACTGCCCCTGTGCTTAAATTACCTCCCACCTGGTCCCTCCCACAACACATGCGGATGATGGGAATGACAATTCAAGGTGAGATTTGGGTAGGGACACAGAGCCAAATCCTATCAGACAGAATCTAAGAATGCCTTATTGGTTTAAGAGACATATACTTTAGAAAGCTGAGCTTCAACACAAATCCTCAAACTCTTCCAAAAAACTGAAGAGGAGGGAACCCTTCAAACTCATTTTACGGAGCCTGCATTACCCTGATACCAAAGCCAAAGACACTACAAGAAAACTACAGAGCAATGTCCCTGATGAATACTGATGCAAAAATTCTCAACAAAATACTAGCAAACAGAATTCAACAGCATATTAAAAGGATTACAGATCATGACCAATTAGGATTTATTCCTGGACTGTGAGGATGGTTCAATATATGAAAATTAATCAGTGCAATCAACACATTTACAGAATGTTGGGGGTAAAAGAAACACGATCATCTCAACTGATGCAGAAAAAGCTTCTGACAAAATTCCACAACCCTTCATGATAAAAACACTCAATAAAGTAGGAATTGAAATAAACTACCTCAACATATTAAAGGCCATTGTTCCATGGTAGCAGTTCTATGCAAATCTACCCCCAAATTCCAAGAAAGCTGAGAGGCTGGCAAATCCATTTTTTTAGAAAAAAACATTTAATAGGGACATAAGAACAGAAGCCATCTCTGTGTCTCTGTCTTGGGCAGAGAAAAGATGGTGGATCTATGGGCCATAAATCCCCCGACCTAGAGGTTTATATACCAGAGTGAAAGGGTGATTCAGAAGGGACTGTAGGACAACTGAAGGAAGATAACATCAAGGTTGTTTTGACCTAAGGTCAGGATTTATGGTAAGTACATACTCTTATACAAGGAACCACAGATAAATTGGAAATCTTAAGAGGGTTTCCTGGAACTGGGGTTAGTCAGAAGTCAACAAGGCAGATTAGCAACCCAGATGGAGTTATTTTGGCCTCCAGAGCCGTATATGAAAAGCCGGCGCTAATGTCTTACTAAGTGGTGAAAAGCTGAAAACTCTTCCTCTAAGATCAGGAATAAGACACGGATATTTGCTTTTGCCATTTCTATTCAACATAGTACTGGAAGTCCTCGCCAGAACAATTGGGCAAGAAAAAGAAAAGACATCCATATTGGAAAGAAAGGAGTAAAATTATCTCTGTTCACAAACAACATGACCTTACATGTAGAAAACCCTAAAGATTCCATAAACTGTTAGAATAAATGAATTCAGCAAAGATGCAAGATACAAAATTAACGTGCAAAATGAGTTACATTTTTATACACTAATAATGAGAAGGTTGGAAAAGACGTTAAGAAAACAATTCCATTTACAACAGCATCAAAAGGAAGAAAATGCTTAGGAATAAACTAAGAAGACATATTTGAAAACTGCAAAACACTGATGAAAGAAATTAAAGAAGACACAAATAAATGGAATTACATCCATCATTGTACATTGGAAAACTGATGTTCATACTACCCAAAGTAGCCAAAGTAACCTACTTTGGGTAGTATGAACATCAGTTTTCCAATTTAGAAAGTCCATTCTAAAATTTATATGGAATGTCAAGGGACCCCAAATTGCTAAAACAATATTTAAAAAGAACAACAAAGTTGGAGATCTCACATTCCTGATTTCAAAACTTATTCTTACATAAGCCACAGTAATCAAAACAGTGTGGTAATAGCATAAAGACAGAGACATATAGACCAATGGAATACAACAGAGCTCCAATAATAAATCCTGGTATCTATGATCCTTTTTTTTTTTTTTTTTTGAGACACGGTCTCACTCTGTTGCCTAGGCTGGAGTGCAGTGGCACAATCACAGCTTGCTGCAGCCTTAACCTCCTAGGCTCAGGTGATTCTCCCATCTTGGCCTCCCAAGGTGTTAGGATTACAGGTGTGAGCCACTGCACCCAACCTTGTGAATCTTCTTTAGTAGGGTATGTGTTCAAGTCTTTTGCCTGTATTTTAATCAGGCTATTTGTCTTCTTATTGTTGAGTTTTAAGAGTTATTTTGTATATATTGGGTAACAGTCCTTTATTAGATACTTCTTTTGCAAATATTTTCTCCCAGTATGTAGTCTATCTTATTCTCTTGACTTTCTTCACTTTAAAATCAGGTTGTTTTCTGTTATTGAATGGTAGGATTTCCTTATGTATTCTGGATATTGGCCCCTTATAGGATATATGATTTGCAAATATTTTCACCTATTTTATAGGCCTTTTCACTCTGTTGTGTTCTTTGATAAATAGAAGTCTTAAATTTCAAATGTACCACTCTAGTACAGAATGTTATTCGTGCAAGAGGCTTGGGGAAAAGCAGAAAGGATACATAAGAACACTCTTCTTTCTGCTAAATTTTGCTATGAACCTAAAATTGCTTTAAAAAAATTAATTGGGCCAAGGACTTGAATAACATTTCTCTAAGGAAAATGCATAAATGCCCCACAAGCGTATTTTTAAAATGTGCAACATCATTAAATCATTAGAGAATTGCAAATCAAAACCAAAGGGACATATCACCTCACACTCATCTGATGGCTACTTTCATTTTAAAAAAGAAAGAAAAGAACAGAATGTGTTGGCAAAGATGTAGAATAAGGTGAACCGTTGTGCACTGTTGCTGAGAATGTAAAATGATGTAGCCCCATCAAAACAGTATGGCAGTTCTTTAAATAATTAAAATAGAACTACCACACAATCTGGCGATTCCACTTCTGGGTATATATTCAAAAGAATTAAAGCAGGGTCTTGAAGAGGTATGTGCACACCTATATTCATGACAACACTATTCAAAACAGTCAAGAGGTAGAAGTCAAGAGGTAGAAGCAACACAAATATCCATCAATGGATGAATAAACAAACTTTGGTATATACATACAAAGTATTATTATTGTCTTAAAAAGGAAATTCTGCAGCCAGATGCAGTGGCTTATGCCTGTAATCCCAGCACTTTGTGAGGCCGAGGTGGGAGGATCGCTTGAGTCCAGGAGTTCAATATTGGCCGGGGCAACATGGAGAAACCCGCCTCTACCAAAAATACAAAACAATTAGCCAGGCATGGTGACCTGCGTTTGTAATGCCAACTACTTGGGAGGTTGAGGTGGGAGGATCACCTGAGCCCAGAAGGTAGAGGCTGCAGTGAGCAGTGATCTTGCCACTGCACTCCAGCCTGGGTGGCAAAGTGAGACCCTGTCTCAAAAAAAAAAGGAAATTCTAACATATGCCACAACATGGATGTATTTGAAGACATTATGATAATTGAAATAAGCCAATCACAAAAAAACAAATACTGATCGTATCAGAGAAGCCAAATTTACAAAGAGAGAAAGTGAAATGGTGGTTCCAGGGACTGGGGGAAGGAAGGAATGGAGAGTTAATAGGTACAGAGTTTCAGTTTTGCAAGATTAAAAAGTTCTGGATATTCGATGGTGTATAAGTTTAGTCTCAAGTTATCCCTTTAGATATTTTAAGTTCGGCCTAGGGGTTCTCGGTATATAGTGAACTATAACCTAACTGAATGTGTAAACAAGCTGTAACCTACGCTTGAACCTATCACTGAGTTTCAGCCAACCAAAGACGGCCAAGTGTTCAAACCATGTTCAAATAGGGCAAAAGCCAGGCTGTAACCAATCAACTGTTTCTGTACCTCACTTCCATTTTCTGTACATCACTTTACTTTCTCTCTCCATAAATTTTCTCCCACCAAGGGGCAGCACTCGTCACTCTGAACCTATTCTGGTTCCGGGACCTGCCCAATTCACAAATCATTCTCTGCTTAAACTGTTAGATTTAATGTGTCTAAAGCTTTTAACAGTGCACAACCATGTGAATAACTTAACACTACTGAACTGTACACTTAAAAATAGTTAAGATAGTAAATTTTATGTTACCTGTATTTTACCACAATTTTTTTTTAAAAAAAAGCTGAATTAACTTGCCAAAATAATTTCAAAATTCAATTCCAAAATTATAAATGCTAGGTACCAAGATTCTTGGTGCATCAGAACTATCTTCATCCTTCCTTTTCCAGAACAAGTTCTAGGCACCAAGATTCTTAGCACATCAGAACTATCTTCATCTTTCCTTTTCCAGAACAAGTTCCAGCTGCCTAGACAGGCTGAAAGTCTGGGGCAGTTTTGGTGATCAAATGGCCAAACTAGAGGAGACAATGGCTTCCACGTAGATGAAGCTAAGGATTTTAAATTCAAAAATTGCTGCCTATTGGCTACTACGTAATAACTTAAAACATTCATACTGACTTAGGAAGCTTTTGTGTTCAGCAACTTCCTCAATAATACTCAGAAAGACCTGTTGCATTCTGGGCCCTGCGGGCAGGAAATAGTGCCGTCAGGGAGCTTACAGCCTAGCACAGGACTGTAAATATAAACATGTAACGCGGCACCCCACAGAACAAAAGCATTAGGTCGCTGATTCCACTCGTGTGTACGTCACAGTGATCAACTGATTCATTTCCACCACGTTTCTTTTCATTTCAAGATGCCAAATTAAGGCTGCGGCGGTTTCCATCCGTCCCTTCCTACACCGCGGCGCCCGCTGGGGATCCGAGGCGCATAGAGGGGAGCCGCAAGTCTTCTGGGCCTGGGCCCTCCTACACCCGCTAGGAGGGGAGGGAGCGCCTCTCCCGACTCCCGGAGGAGGGCGCCAGTCCTCCGGTCCCCGGAGAAAGAGAGCAGGGAGCTCAGCCCTCTTTCTCCTGTGAGTCCCGGGAGATGGCCGCTGTCCCTCTGAAGCCGGAAGTCGGCATCTAAAGGCCGACCATTGCGGACGAGCGGCTGGGAGGCACTGGAGAGGGGACAACGTACCCATTCGGATGTGCACGCTGGCGGAGGCCACGCTGCTGCCATAGTTGAAGTCGTCCTCGATCGAGGAGCAAGGGTACCGGGAGTCGGGGTCAGCCATGACGGCAACACCACCCCTACCCGCCCTGGCGGAGCAACCGCAACCGCCTCCTATCCACTTCCGCGAAGAAGAGCCCAGCCCCAACAAGTCGAGCGGCGTGGGCGGGCGAACCACGAGCGAGTCGATTTTCTCGCCTCAAAAATTCCAGCTGGGCGGAGAAAGCAGGAATGGCTCCGAGTTAGGATGGAGGAGAAAATGGTTTACATTCCCGGCGTCATCTGAAGTGAAACTTTTCTCAGATTGTTCTCAACAAACTTTTTAAGTCCTCTCACCTGGAGAGTCGCTAGTGGTAGAACCCATGTCCCAGTCACCCATCCACTCAACAAATACACGTCTCATTCATCCACTCTTTGAATAATCACACCGAGGATGCGTTTTTACTATTATTTACAAATAATAATATATATATATATTTATTGGGCACTTTCTATAAACTAGGCTTTCTGAATGAAGTAATATTTAATCCTGAAAGGCAAGTAGGGGCCAACCAGAGAAAGAGCAGTAATGTAGGCTGGTCCTCAAGTGACCAACCTCTGCAAAGAGGGAGATGGTGAAGCTCAGCTGGTGTAGGGGACAGGTGGCAAAGAATGAGGCTGGAGAGATAGAGATAAGCAAAGGCCAAATCATCCTATGCCAGAAGTAGAATACATTGAAGAGGGCCGTGACCAAAGGCAGAGAAAAGGGGATAAAGTTTTATTACTCTTGAGAGATGATGGTGGCAAACACAATGGATTAGAGTGAGTATTCATGATATTGTTGTCATTCCAATATAAACAGGTGTAGACATACCCAGAGTAGTGTCATCCTAGGGTCCCTTGGAATTGTTTTGTTAAGTTTACTTTGAGCTACCCACATTGCCCAGTCCTCACCTTAACCACAACACCCGAACACTTAGCAAGTGGAATTCAGAACAGTTGTGGAACAGTCTATTCTGAAACTAAATCCTTAAACTTGATGTCCTCAGAAGCCTTTGCCAAAATAACTAACCTCACTTCCATAATGACAAGAAAAAACAAAAATAAAACTTTATCTTTTATGATTTTACATTTTACAAGCACATCATTTTAATTTGTTTTTGTTGGTTTGTTTTGAGATAGAGTCTCAGTCTGTCACCCGGGCTGGAGTGCAGTGGCGCTATCTAGGCTCACAGTAGCCTCAACCTCCTGAGGTCAGGTGACCACATCTGGATAATTTTTTGTATTTTTTGTAGTGATGGAATTTCGCCATGTTGCCCATACTGGTCTCGAACTTGGGCTCAAGTGATCCCCCCACCTCGGCCTCCCAAAGTGCTGAGATTATAGGTATGAGCACTGTGTCCAGCCCCTCATTTTAGTTTGTTGAATGGATAGGTGAGTGGGATATGGCCTCTATCACGTTAGTCACTCTCCAGGTGAGTGGACTTAAAACGCTTGTTGAGAAAAATCTGAGATAAGTTTCACTTCAGATGAGACTGGGAATGTAATCCGTTTTCTCTCCCATCCTAACCTGAAGCCATCCCCTCTTTCTCTGCCCTGCCATAATAATGGAATTTTTTTATAGAGGACAAACTGGAGCTACGTTGGGAACCCACCTTTGTATTGACTAAAAACAGCATCAGCAAAGTTTGATCCTCTACCTCTTACCAATTACAAAAAAATAAATTTCAGATAGATTGTGGATCTAAATGTGAAAGGCAAAACAATAAAACTTAAAGAAAATGGTACAGGAGAATATGATTTGGAGGAAGGCAAAGGTTTCTGAAACCAGACACAAAATAGCACTTAACTTCAAAGGAAAAGATTGACAAATTAAATTATATTAAAATTAGGAATATCTAGTAATCAAAATATACCATAAGAGAGTGAAAAGGAAGCCATAGAGTAGTGGAAGATATCTGCTATACATATAACCTACATAAGGCTTCTTTTCAGAATATAAAAACAATTGTTATAAATCCAGACCAAAAAAAGACAATCAATAGAAAAATAGACAAAAGATTGGAACAGGAACCTAACACACACACACACACATGCACACACACACATAGCCAAGTGGCTAATAAATAGATGAAAAGTTGATCAGAGAAATGTAAATAAATGCCAAAATGAGACATTTCTAAGCACCCACCAAACGATTAAAATTAAGAGGTTGATAATATCAAGTGTTGGCAAGACTGGATTATCTAGAACTCAAATAAGAGCTGACTTAAAAGGTGTGCAACCTATGCTATTGCAGAGAGCCCTGGACTCAGAAGGACCCTGCACTTGGTTTAATGCTCAGCTGTCACCATTTTGAAATACTTAATAATTTTGCCTTCGAATATGTATTTTGTAAGTGAAGTCTGCAAGTACAATGGAATATGAACATGAATAGAAGAGGTATGCACAATGTGGATGTCCGCTGTTTCCTGCCAATCATTTGCATTTAATCAGTTAGCATGCCCCATGAGCACAGAATTCTGTTAGACCTGCAATGCATGGGAGTTAAGCTACACTCAAAGCTAGTAAAAGATAAGCATGTCACACCTGCAACTTAGTAAAGGGAAGAAAAGAGAAGGCACTGACAGCCCCAAGAGGCCTAGCTTTCCTTACCGACGAGAACTTACTTTGAATGCAGAAAGAAGGCAACGACGTTTTTTGTTTGTTTGTTTGTTTGTTTTTGAGACGGAGTCTCGTTCTGTTGCCCAGGCTGGAGTCAGATCTCAGCTCTCTGCAAGCTCCGCCTCCCGGGTTTACGCCATTCTCCTGCCTCAGCCTCCTGAGTAGCTGGGACTACAGGTGCACGCCACCTCGCCCGACTAGTTTTTTGTATTTTTAGTAGAGACGGGATTTCATCGCGTTAGCCAGGATGGTCTCAATCTCCTGGCCTCGTGATCCATCCGTTTCGGCCTCCCAAAGTGCTGGGATTACAGGCTTGAGCCACCGCGCCCGGCCAGCAATGACGTTTTAAGAAACATGAATGACCAAGGAATCTTTTTTTTTTTTTTAAATAGAGTCTTGTTCTGTCACCCAAGTTGGAGGGCAGTGGTGCAATCATAGCTCACTGCAGCCTCAAACTCCTGGGCTCAACGGCTCCCCCCATCTTAGCCTCCTTAGTAGCTAAGACTACAGATGCATGCCACCATGCCCAATTCATTTTTTTTTTTTTCGAAACGGAGTTTCCCTCTTGTTGCCCAGACTGGAGTGAAATGGCGCAGGTGTCAGCTCACTGCAACCTCTGCCTCCCGGGTTCAAGTGATTCTCCTGCCTCTGCCTCCGGAGTAGCTGGGATTACAGGCATCAACCACTACGCCCAGCTAACTTTTTAGTGTTTTTTGTAGAGACGGGGTTTCACCATGTTGGCCAGGCTGGTCTCAAGTTCCTGACCACAGGTGATCCGCCCACCTCGGCCTCCCAAGTGCTGAGATTATAGACGTGAGCGACCGTGCCCGGCCCTAATTTTTTAAATTTTTTGAGACAGTGTCTTGCTGTGTTTCCCAGGCTGGTCTTGAGCTCCTGGCCTCAAGCAATCCTCCAGCCTTGGCCTCCCAAAGCGCTAGGATTACAGGCTGTCACATTCTTTTTTTATTTTTTGAGACAGAATCTCACTCTGTTGCCAGGCTGGAGTGCAGTGGTGCAATCTCAGCTCACTGCAACCTCTCCCTCCTGGGTTCAAGCGATTCCCCTGCCTCAGCCTCCCGAATAGCTGGGACTACAGGTACCCGCTACCATGCCCGGCTAATTTTTTTGTATTTTAGTAGAGACGGGGTTTCACCATATCGACCAGGATGGTCTCGATCTCCTGACCTCATTATCTGCCCGCCTCGGCTCCCAAAGTGCTGGGATTACAGGCGTTAGCCACCGTGCCCGGACCACATCACGTTTTACTTGTGTGCTTTCCCTGTAAATGTCAACCGCTTACACTCAAAATGAAGACACAGAAGGAAAAGGAAAAATATGGCAATCATAGTTCCTTTTCTTTTCAGGCTATCCTTTGCAATTAGCTGAAGTTAGAGAGTGTTGCTATAGTTTGCATGTATCAAGAAGTGAAATAAAAATAATTGCTTTAGTTTTGTGTGACTTTTCCACAATTCTTATAAGAATGAAATAAATAAGTACAAGCCATGAAATACAAATTGTGTCATTTTGGTGATTCCACATATGCATTAACCCCCCTTTTAAATTTGTATTTAAAACTAGCATTGAAAAATATAAAGATCAATGGCAAAATGTGTGCTAATAATTTTAAATGATTTTTTATTTACTACATTAAATAGCAAGTAAAAGGCATCATGGCAAGTCAAGAGACTGCAAAAGAAATGAAAAGCTTTATATGTAAGTATCTTTAATAGGGCTTTTCCTGCTTTTTAAACAAGAGGTCCAACATTTTTACTTCTTGCTGAGCCCCACAAATTATGCAGATAAAGCAATTCCTTTGGAAAATTGGCAGTATCTACCAAAGTTGAACATACACTGCAAGTTCTATGACTTGGCAGTTCTACTCCTAAATAAAGTATATGTTCAACAGAAATGCATGCACGTGTTTACAAAAGACATAACCAAGAATATGCATAGCCAAGTTATTCTGAATAGCCAAAAACTAGAAACAACTCAAATTGTCCACTATTGGAAAAAATGAATAAATTATAGTGTATTCATATAATCACATACTTTATATAATTAAAATGAACAAATTGACATGTTCATGGGATGTAGCTTACAAACATAGTGCTAAGCAAAAGAAATCAAATGTAAGGAAGGTGTAGAATAACATAAAGAATAATGTAAAGCTGAAAAGCAAACAAAAGTAATCTATGGTCTTACACATCAGGAAATTGTTTATCTTTGGGGAGAAGGAAGGGATAATCATAGGGAGGAGGTACTTAGAAGGAATTCCGGGATTCCAGTAATGTTCTGTTTCCTGGCTGATTACTTATGTTCACTTCTTGATAATGAGGCAAGCTATTTATACTTAGGATTTGTGTGTATTTTATACTTAAATTTGTATATTATACTTAAATTTTAAAATTGTCATAGAAAAGTGAAAATTATTTGCTCCCTCTCAGTTTAGATAAGAAAGCTATCTTATGACAATAAAGCATTTACTTATAGACATGAAATCCAATAACTCGGTAATCTAATGCTTCTCTATTTATTTTAAAGCTACAATTTTAAATTGAAATTGAATATTCAATTTCAATTTAAAGCTTTGTAAATAAAATCACTAATCTAAAGGAAACTTTATTGATTTTTAAAGACCTATCTGCATGCTTCCTCTTCCCTCTAACTGTCTCTTCATCATTCTCACCTCCTTTTCACCTGTGTTTGCTCTACAATGCC